>NC_021160.2:27850726-27863492 GCF_000331145.2 Cicer arietinum | reverse complement strand
AAAAACCCTAATTGGACTTGAATAGGCCTCGGGAGGACGAAAATGACCTGAATGTTAATCCAATGAAACAAACACACCTATTGGAAGCACAAGATTGGTTAAAAACCCTAATTTGACTAGAATGAGCCTAGGGAGGACGAAAATGACCTAAATATTCGTCCAATAACACAAACACACCTGTTGGATGCGCAAGATTGGTTAAAAACCCTAATTGGACTAGAATAAGCCTAGGGAGGACGAAAATGACCTAAATATTCGTCCAATAACACAAACACACCTGTTGGATGCGCAAGATTGGTAAAAAACCCTAATTGGACTAGAATAAGCCTAGGGAGGACGAAAATGACCTAAATATTCGTCCAATAACACAAACACACCTGTTGGATGCGCAAGATTGGTAAAAAACCCTAATTGGACTAGAATAAGCCTAGGGAGGACGAAAATGACCTAAATATTCGTCCAATAACACAAACACACCTGTTGGATGCGCAAGATTGGTTAAAAACCCTAATTGGACTAGAATAAGCCTAGGGAGGACGAAATGACCAAAATGTTAATCCAATGACACAAACACACCTATTGGATGCACAAGATTGGTTAAAAACCGTAATTGGATTAGAATAAGCCTTGTGAGGAAGAAAGTGACGTAAATGTTCATCCAATGGCACAAACACACCTATTGGATGCGTAAGATTGGTTAAAAACCGTAATTCTACTAGAATAAGCCTAGGGACGACGAAAATGACCTAAATGTTTCTCCAATAACACATAAGAACTTATTGGACGCACAAGATTGGTTAAAAACCCTAATTTGACTAGAATAAGCCGAGGGAGGACTAAAATGACCAAAATGTTCATCGAATGAGACAACCCCACCTATTGGATGCATAAGGTTGGTTAAAAACCTTAATTGGGCTTGAATAAGCCTTAAGAGGACGAAAATGAACGGATTGTTAATCCAATCAAACAAACACGCTTATTGGATTCACAAGATTTGTTAAAAACTCAAATTGGACTAGAATAATCCTAGGGTGGACGAAAATGACCTAAATGTTTCTCCAATAACACATAAGAACTTATTGGACGAAATAGATTGGTTAAAAACCCTAACTGGACTAGAATAAGCCAATAGAGAACGAAACGGACATAAATGCTAATCCAATGACACAAACACACGAATTGGATACACAAGATTGGTTAAAAACCCTAATTGGACAAGAATAAGCCTACGGACGACGAAATGACCTAAATGTTCATCCAATGACACAAACACACCTATTGGATGCACAAAATTGGTTAAAAACACTATTTGGACAAGAATAAACCTACGGAGGACGAAATGACCAAAATGTTCATCCAATGACACAAACACACCAATTGGATGCACAAATTGGTTAAAAACCCTATTTGGACTTGAATAGGCCTCGCGAGGACGAAAATGAACTGAATGTTAATCCAATGAAACAAACACACCTATTGGAAGCACGAGATTGGTTAAAAACCCCAATTTGACTAGAATGAGCCTAAGGAGGACGAAAATGACCTAAATGTTCGTCCAATGACACAAACACACCTATTGGATGCACAAGATTGGTTAAAAACACTAATTGGACAAGAATAAGCCTAGGGAGGACGAAATGACCAAAATGTTCATCCAATGACACAAACACACCTATTGGATGCACAAGATTGGTTAAAAACACTAATTGGACAAGAATAAGCCTAGGGAGGACGAAATGACCAAAATGTTCATCCAATGACACAAACACACCTATTGGATGTAGAAGATTGGTTAAAAACCCTAATTGGACTTGAATAGACCCCGGGAGGACGAAAATGACCTAAATGTTAATCCAATGTAACAAACACACCTATTGGAAGCACAAGATTGGGTAAAAACCCTAATTTGACTAGAATGAGCCTAGGTAGGACCAAAATGACCTAAATGTTCGTCCAATGACACAAACACACCTATTGGATGCGTAAGATTGGTTAAAAACCCTAATTGGACTATAATAAGCCTAGGGACGACGAAAATGACCTAAATGTTTCTCCAATAACACATAAGAACTTATTGGACGCACAAGATTGGTTAAAAACCTAATTGGACTAGAATAAGCCTAAGGAGGACAAAAATGACCTAAATTTTAATCCAATAACACAAACACACCTAATGGATGCACAAGATTGGTTAACACCGTAATTGGATTAGAATAAGCCCTGTGAGGAAGAAAGTGACCTAAATGTTCATCCAATGACACAAACATACCTATTGGATGCACAAGATTGGTTAAAAACCTAATTTGACTAGAATAAGCCGAGGGAGGACTAAAATGACCAAAATGTTCATCGAATGAGACAAACCCACTTATTGGATGCATAAGATTGGTTAAAAACCTTAATTGCAATTGAATAAGCCTCAGGAGAATGAACATGAACTGATTGTTAAAAACCTTATTTGATGCACAAGATTTGTTAAAAACTCAAATTGGACTTGAATAATCCTAGGGTGGACTAAAATGACCTAAATGTTTCTCCAATAACACATAAGAACTTATTGGAAGCACAAGATTGGTAAAAACCCTAATTGGACTAGAATAAGCCTATAGAGGACGAAACTGACTTAAATGCTCATCCAATGACACAAAAACACCTATTGGGTGCACAAGATTGGATAAAAATCCTAATTGGACAAGAATAAGCCTAGGGAGGATGAAATGACTTAAATGTTAATCAAATGACACAAACACACCTATTGGATGCCCAAGATTGGTTAAAAACCCTAATTGGACAAGAATAAGCCTACGAAGGACGAAATAACCAAAATGTTCATCCAATGACACAAACACACCTATTGGATGCACAAGATTGGTTAAAAACCCTAATTTGACAAGAATGAGCCTAGGGACGACGAAAATGACCTAAATGTTCGTCCAATGACACAAACAAACCTATTGGATGCCCAAAGTTGGTTAAAAACCCTAATTGGACTAGAATAAGCCTAGGGAGGACAAAAGTGACCTAAATGTTTCTCCAATAACACATAAAAACTTATTGGACCCACAAGATTGGTTAAAAACCCTAATTTGACTAGAATAAGCCTAAGGAGGACAAAAATGACGTAAATGTTAATCCAATGACGCAAACACACCTATTGGAAGCACAAGAGTGGTAAAAAACCCTAATTGGACTAGAATAAGCATAGGGAGGACGAAAATGACCTAAATGTGAATCCATGACACAAACACAGCTACTGGATGTACAAGATTAGTAAAAACCCTAAATGGATTAGAATATGCCTCATGAGGACGAAAGTGACCTAAATGTTCATCCAATGACACAAACACACCTATTGGATGCATGAGATTGGTTAAAAACCGTAATTTTACTAGAATAAGCCGAGGGAGGACTAAAATTACCCAAATGTTCATCGAATGAGACAAACCCACCTATTGGATGCATAAGACTGGTTAAAAACCTCAATTGGACATGAATAAGCCTCAAGAGGACGAACATGAACTGATTGTTAATCCAATCACACATACACGCTTATTGGATGCACAAGATTTGTTAAAAACTCAAATTGGACTAGAATAAGCCTTGGGTGGACGAAAATGACCTAAATGTTTCTCCATTAACACATAAGAACTTTTGGGACGCACAAGATTGGTTAAAAACCTTGATTGGACTAGAATAATCCTATAGAAGACGAAACTGACTTAAATGCTCATCCAATGACACAAACACACCTGTTGTATGCACAAGATTGGTTAAAAACCCTAATTGGACAAGAATAATACAAGGGAGGACGAAAATGTCTTAAATGTGAATCCAATAAAACATACGCACCTATTGGATGCACAAGATTGGTTAAAAACCCTAATTGGAGTAGAATAAGCCTCAGGAGGATGAAAATGACCTGAATGTTTATCCAATGATAGAAAAGAACTTATTGGATGCACAAGATTGGTTAAAAACCCTAATTGGAGTAGAATAAGCCTCAGGAGGATGAAAATGACCTGAATGTTTATCCAATGATAGAAAAGAACTTATTGGATGCACAAGATTGGTTAAAAACCCTAATTGGAGTAGAATAAGCCTCAGGAGGATGAAAATGACCTGAATGTTTATCCAATGATAGAAAAGAACTTATTGGATGCACAAGATTGGTTAAAAACCCTAATTGGAGTAGAATAAGCCTCAGGAGGATGAAAATGACCTGAATGTTTATCCAATGATAGAAAAGAACTTATTGGATGCACAAGATTGGTTAAAAACCCTAATTGGAGTAGAATAAGCCTCAGGAGGATGAAAATGACCTGAATGTTTATCCAATGATAGAAAAGAACTTATTGGATGCACAAGATTGGTTAAAAACCCTAATTGGAGTAGAATAAGCCTCAGGAGGATGAAAATGACCTGAATGTTTATCCAATGATAGAAAAGAACTTATTGGATGCACAAGATTGGTTAAAAACCCTAATTGGAGTAGAATAAGCCTCAGGAGGATGAAAATGACCTGAATGTTTATCCAATGATAGAAAAGAACTTATTGGATGCACAAGATTGGTTAAAAACCCTAATTGGAGTAGAATAAGCCTCAGGAGGATGAAAATGACCTGAATGTTTATCCAATGATAGAAAAGAACTTATTGGATGCACAAGATTGGTTAAAAACCCTAATTGGAGTAGAATAAGCCTCAGGAGGATGAAAATGACCTGAATGTTTATCCAATGATAGAAAAGAACTTATTGGATGCACAAGATTGGTTAAAAACCCTAATTGGAGTAGAATAAGCCTCAGGAGGATGAAAATGACCTGAATGTTTATCCAATGATAGAAAAGAACTTATTGGATGCACAAGATTGGTTAAAAACCCTAATTGGAGTAGAATAAGCCTCAGGAGGATGAAAATGACCTGAATGTTTATCCAATGATAGAAAAGAACTTATTGGATGCACAAGATTGGTTAAAAACCCTAATTGGAGTAGAATAAGCCTCAGGAGGATGAAAATGACCTGAATGTTTATCCAATGATAGAAAAGAACTTATTGGATGCACAAGATTGGTTAAAAACCCTAATTGGAGTAGAATAAGCCTCAGGAGGATGAAAATGACCTGAATGTTTATCCAATGATAGAAAAGAACTTATTGGATGCACAAGATTGGTTAAAAACCCTAATTGGAGTAGAATAAGCCTCAGGAGGATGAAAATGACCTGAATGTTTATCCAATGATAGAAAAGAACTTATTGGATGCACAAGATTGGTTAAAAACCCTAATTGGACTTGAATAAGCCTAAGGAGGACAAAAATGACCTAAATGTTCGTCCAATGACACAAATGTACTTATTGGATGCACAAGATTGGTTAAAAACCCTAATTGGACAAGAATAATACTAGGGAGGAAGAAAATGTCTTAAATGTGAATCCAATAAAACATACGCACCTATTGGATGCACAAGATTGGTTAAAAACCCTAATTTGACTAGAATAAACCTAGGAAGGACGTAAATGACCTAAATGTTCATCCGATGACACAAACACACCTAGTTGTTGCACAATATTGTTTAAAAACCCTAATTGGACAAGAATAAGCCTATGGAGGACGAAAATGACCTAAATGTTCATCCAATGATACAAACACACTTATTGGATGCACAAGATTGGTTAAAAATCCTAATTGGACAAGAATAAGCCTATGGAGGACGAAAATGAGCTAAATGTTCATCCAATGACACTAACACATTAATTGATGCAAAAGATTGGTTTAAAATCGTAATTGGACAAGAATACACCTAGGGCGGACGTAAATGACCTAAATGTTCATCGAATTACACAAATGAACTTATTGGATGCACGAGATTGGTTAAAAACCCTAATTAGACTTGAATAAACCTATGGAGGACGAAAATGAACTAAATGTTCATCCAATGATACAAACACACATATTGGATGCACAAAATTGTTTATTTACCCTAATTCGACTAGAATAAGCCTATGGAGGACGAAAATGACCTAAATGATCATCCAATGACACAAACACCTATTGGATGCACAAGATTGGTTAAAAACCGTAATTGGGCAAGAATAAGCCTAGGGAGGACGAAAATGACCTAAATGTTCGTCCAATGACACAAACACCTATTGGATGCACAAGATTGCTTAAAAACCCTTATTTGACAAGAATAAGCATAGGGAGGACGAAAATGACCTAAATGTTCGTCCAATGACACAAACACCTATTGGATGCACAAGATTGGTTAAAAACCGTAATTGGGCAAGAATAAGCCTAGGGAGGACGAAAATGACCTAAATGTTCATCCAATGACACAAATGTACTGATAGTATGCACAAGATTGCTTAAAAACCCTTATTTGACAAGAATAAACCTAGGGAGGACGAAAATGACCTAGATGTTCATCCAATGACACAAACAAACCTATTGGATGACCTAAATGTTCATCCATTGGTACAAATGTTCTTATTAGATGCACAAGATTGGTTAAAAACCCTAATTGGACCAGAATAAGCCTATGGAGGACGAAAATGACCTAAATGTTCAACCAATGACACAAATTTACTTATTAAATGCACAAGATTGGTTAAAACCCCTTATGGACAAGAATAAGCCTATGGAGGATGAAAATGACCTAAATGTTCGTCCAATGACACAAATGTACTTATTGGATGCACAAATTGGTTTAAAACCCTAATTGGACATGAATAAGCCTAGGGAGGACGAAAATGACCTAAATGTTCATCCAATGACACAAATGTACTTATTGGATGCACAAGATTGGTTAAAAACCCTAATTGGAAAAGAATAAGACTAGGGAGGACGAAAATGTCTTAAATGTGAATCTAATAACACATACGCACCTATTGGATGCACAAGATTGGTTAAAAACCCTAATTTGACTAGAATAAACCTAGGGAGGACGTAAATGACCTGAATGTTCATCCGATGACACAAAACACCAATTGGATGCACAAGATTGTTTAAAAACCCTAATTGGACAAGAATAAGCCTATGGAGGACGAAAAATGACCTAAATGTTCATCCAACGACACAAACACAGTTATTGAATGCACAAGATTGGTTAAAAACCCTAATCGGAGTAGATTAAGCCTAGGGAGAACGAAAATGAGCTAAATGTTCATCCTATTTGATGCACAAGATTGGTTTAAAATCGTAATTGGACAAGAATAACCCTAGGGAGGACGTAAATGACCTAAATGTTCATCGAATGACATAAATGAACTTATTGGATGCACGAGATTGGTTAAAAACCCTAATTGGACGACAATAAACCTATGGAGCACGAAAATGACCTAAATGTTCATCCAATGATACTAACACACCTATTGGATGAAAATGACCTAAATGTTCATCCAATGACACATATGTACTTATTAGATGCGCAAGATTGGTTAAAAACCCTTATTGGACAAGAATAAGCATAGGGAGGATGAAAATGACCTTAATGTTCATCCAATGACACAAATGTACTTATTGGGTGCACAAATTGGTTAAAATACCAAATTGGAATACAATAAGCCTAAGGAGGATGAAAATGACCTAAATGTGAATCCAATGACACAAACACACCTATTGGATGCACAAAATTGTTTAAAAACCCTAATTGGGCAAGAATAAGCCTATGGAGGACGAAAATGACCTAAATGTTCATCCAATGATACAAACACACATATTGGATTCACAAAATTGTTTATTAACCCTATTTGGACTAGAATAAGCCTATGGAGGACGAAAATCACCTAAATGATCATCCAATGACACAAACACCTATTGGATGCACAAGATTAGTTAAAAACCCTAATTGGGCAAGAATAAGCCAAGGGAGGACGAAAATGACCTAAATGTTCATCCAATGACACAAATGTACTTATTGTATGCACAAGATTGCTTAAAAACCCTAATTTGACTAGAATAAACCTAGGGAGGACGAAAATGACCTAGATGTTCATCCAATGACACAAACACACCTATTGGATGCACAAGATTAGTTAAAAACCCTAATTGGGCAAGAATAAGCCAAGGGAGGACGAAAATGACCTAAATGTTCATCCAATGACACAAATGTACTTATTGTATGCACAAGATTGCTTAAAAACCCTAATTTGACTACAATAAACCTAGGGAGGACGAAAATGACCTAGATGTTCATCCAATGACACAAACACACCTATTGGATGCACAAGATTGTTTAAAAACCCTAACTGGACAAGAATAAGCCTAGGGAGTAAGGAAATGACCTAAATGTTCATCCATTGGTACAAATGTTCTTATTAGATGCACAAGATTGGTTAAAAACCCTAATTGGATAATGATAATCCTAGGGAGGACGATAATGACCTAAATGTTCATCCAATGACACAAAACACCTATTGGATGCACAAGATTGGTTAAAAACCTTAATTGGACTAGAATAAATCTAGGGAGGACGAAAATGACCTAAATGTGAATCCAATGACACATACGCACCTATTGGATGCACAAGATTGGTTAAAAACCTTAATTGGACTAGAATAAATCTAGGGAGGACGAAAATGACCTAAATGTTCAACCAATGACACAAATGTACTTATTAGATGCACAAGATAGGTTAAAAACCCTAATTGGACAAGAATAAGCCTTGGGAGGAAGAAAATGACCTAAATGTGAATCGAATGACACATACACACCTATTGGAGGCACAAGATTGGTTAAAAACCTTAATTGGACTAGAATAAATCTAGGGAGGACGAAAATGACCTAAATGTTCATCTAATCACACAAACACACCTATCGGATGCACAAAATTTTTTATAAACCCTAATTGGACAAGAATAAGCCTTTGGAGGACGAAAATGACCTAAATGTTCATCCAATGACACAAAACACCTATTGGATCTACAAGATTGGTTAAAAACCCTAATTTGACAAGAATAAGACTAAGGAGGACGAAAATGACCTAAATGTGAATCCAATGACACATACGCACCTATTGGATGCACAAGATTGGTTAAAACCCTAATTGGAGAAGAATAAGTTTAGGGAGGACGAAAATGACGTAAATGTTCATCCGATGACACAAAACACCTATTGGATGCACAAGATTGGTTAAAACCCTAATTGGAGAAGAATAAGTTTAGGGAGGACGAAAATGACGTAAATGTTCATCCGATGACACAAAACACCTATTGGATGCACAAGATTGGTTAAAACCCTAATTGGAGAAGAATAAGTTTAGGGAGGACGAAAATGACGTAAATGTTCATCCGATGACACAAAACACCTATTGGATGCACAAGATTGGTTAAAACCCTAATTGGAGAAGAATAAGTTTAGGGAGGACGAAAATGACGTAAATGTTCATCCGATGACACAAAACACCTATTGGATGCACAAGATTGGTTAAAACCCTAATTGGAGAAGAATAAGTTTAGGGAGGACGAAAATGACGTAAATGTTCATCCGATGACACAAAACACCTATTGGATGCACAAGATTGGTTAAAAACCCTAATTGGACTTGAATAAACCTATGGAGGACGAAAATGACCTAAATGTTCATCCAATGATACAAACACACAAATTGGATGCACAAAATTGTTTATATACCCTAATTGGACAAGAATAAGCCTTTGGAGGACGAAAATGACCTAAATGTTCATCCAATGACACAAAACACCTATTGGATCCACAATATTGGTTAAAAACCCTAATTGGACAAGAATAAGCCTAAGGAGGACGAAAATGACCTAAATGTGAATCCAATTACACATACACACCTATTGGATGCACAAGATTTTTTAAAAACCCAAATTGGACTAGAATAAACCTAGGGAGGACGAAAATGACCTAAATATTCATCTAATGACACAAACACACCTATTGGATGCACAAGATTGGTTAAAAACCCTATTTGGGCAATAATAAGCATAGGGAGGACGAAAATGATCTAAATGTTCCTCCAATGACACAAATGTACTTATTGGATGCACAAATTGGTTAAAAAACCAAATTGCACATCATCCAATGATACAAACTCACTTATTGGATGCACAAGATTGGTTAAAAATCCTAATTGGACTAGAATAAGCCTAGGAAGGACGAAAATGAGCTAAATGTTCATCCAATGACCCTAACACACCTAATTGATGCACAAGATTGGTTTAAAATCGTAATTGGACAAGAATACACCTAGGGAGGACGTAAATGACCTAAATGTTTATCGAATGACACAAATGAACTTATTGGATGCACGAGATTGGTTAAAAACCCTAATTGGACTTGAATAAACCCATGGAGGACGAAAATGACCTAAATGTTCATCCAATGATACAAACACACATATTGGATGCACAAAATTGTTTATTAACCCTAATTCGACTAGAATAAGCATATGGAGGATGAAAATGACCTAAATGATCGTCCAATGACACAAACACCTATTGGATGCACAAGATTGGTTAAAAACCGTAATTGGGCAAGAATAAGCCTAGGGAGGACGAAAATGACCTAAATGTTCATCCAATGACACAAATGTACTTATAGTATGCACAAGATTGCTTAAAAACCCTAATTTGACAAGAATAAACCAAGGGAGGATGAAAATGACCTAGATGTTCATCCAATGACACAAACAAACCTATTGGATGCACAAGATTTTTTAAAAACCCTAACTGGACAAGAATAAGCCTAGGGAGTAAGGAAATGACCTAAATGTTCATCCATTTGTACAAATGTTCTTATTAGATGCACAAGATTGGTTAAAAATCCTAATTGGACAAGAATAAGCCTAGGGAGGATGAAAATGACTTAAATGTGAATCCAATGACTCATACGCACCTATTGGAAGCACAAGATTGGTTAAAAACCCTAATTTGACTAGAATAAACCTAAGGAGGACGTAAATGACCTTAATGTTCATCCGATGACACAAAACACTTGTTGGATGCACAAGATTGTTTAATAACCCTAATTGGACAAGAATAAGCCTATGGAGGAAGAAAAATGATCTAAATGTTCATCCAATGACACAAACACACTTATTGAATGCACAAGATTGGTTAAAAACCCTAATTGGACTAGAATAAGCCTAGGGATGACGAAAATGAGCTAAATGTTAATCCAATGACACTAACACACCTATTTGATGCACAAGATTGGTTTAAAATCGTAATTGGACAAGAATAACCCTAGGGAGGACGTAAATGACCTAAATGTTCATCGAATGACACAAATGAACTTATTGGATGCACGAGATTGGTTAAAAACCCTAATTGGATGACAATAAACCTATGGAGGACGAAAATGACCTAAATGTTCATCCAATGATACAAACACACCTATTGGATGCACAAAATTGTTTATTAACCCTAATTGGACTAGAATAAGCCTATGGAGGACGAAAATGACCTAAATGAGAATCCAATGACACAAAACACCTATTGGATGCACAAGATTGGTTAAAAACCCTAATTGGGCAAGAATAAGCCTAGGGAGGACAAAAATGACCTAAATGTTCATCCAATGACACAAATGTACTTATTAGATGCGCAAGATTGGTTAAAAACCCTAATTGGATGACAATAAACCTATGGAGGACGAAAATGACCTAAGTGTTCATCCAATGATACAAACACACCTATTGCATGCACAAAATTGTTTATTAACCCTAATTGGACTAGAATAAGCCTTTGGAGGACAAAAATGACCTAAATGAGCATCCAATGACACAAAACACCTATTGGATGCACAAGATTGGTTAAAAACCCTAATTGGGCAAGAATAAGCCTAGGGAGGTCGAAAATGACCTAAATGTTCATCCAATGACACAAATGTACTTATTAGATGCGCAAGATTGGTTAAAAACCCTAATTGGATGACAATAAACCTATGGAGGACGAAAATGACCTAAGTGTTCATCCAATGATACAAACACACCTATTGCATGCACAAAATTGTTTATTAACCCTAATTGGACTAAAGATTGTTTAAAAACCCTAATTGGACAAGAATAAGCCTATGGAGGACGAAAATGACCTAAATGTTCATCCAATGACACAAACACACTTATTGGATGCACAAGATTGGTTAAAAATCCTAATTGGACTAGAATAAGCCTAGGGAGGACGAAAATGAGCTAAATGTTCATCCAATGACACTAACACACCTATTTGATGCACAAGATTGGTTTAAAATCGTAATTGGACAAGAATACACCTAGGGAGGACGTAAATGACCTAAATGTTCATCGAATGACACAAATGAACTTATTGGATGCACGAGATTGGTTAAAAACCCGAATTGGACTTGAATAAACCTATGCAGGACGAAAATGACCTAAATGTTCATCCAATGATACAAACACACATATTGGATGCACAAAATTGTTTATTAAGCGTAATTGGACTAGAATAAGCCTATGGAGGACTAAAATGACCTAAATGATCATCCAATGACAGAAACACCTATTGGATGCTCAAGATTGGTTAAAAACCGTAATTGGGCAAGAATAAGCGTAGGGAGGACGAAAATGACCTAAATGTTCATCCAATGACACAAATGTACTTATAGAATGCACAAGATTGCTTAAAAACCCTAATTTGACAAGAATAAACCTAGGGAGGACGAAGATGACCTAGATGTCCATCCAATGACAAAAAAACACCTATTTGGATGCACAAGATTGTTTAAAAACCCTAACTGGACAAGAATAAGCCTAGGGAGTAAGGAAATGACCTAAATGTTCATC
>NC_021160.2:27836480-27844416 GCF_000331145.2 Cicer arietinum | reverse complement strand
ACTAGAATAATCCTAGGGAGGACGAAAATGACCGAAATGTTCATCCAATGACACAAACACACCTATTGGATGCACAAGATTGTTTAAAAACCCTAACTGGACAAGAATAAACCTAGGGAGTAAGGAAATGACCTAAATGTTCATCCAGTGGTACAAATGTTCTTATTAGATGCACAAGATTGGTTAAAAACCCTAATTGGACAAGGATAAGCCTAGGGAGGACGGAAATGACCTAAATGTGAATCCAATGACACATACGCGCCTATTGGATGCACAAGATTGGTTAAAAACCCGAATGACACAAACACACCTATTGGAGGCACAAGATTGGTTAAAAACCCGAATGACACAAACACACCTATTGGAGGCACAAGATTGGTTAAAAACCCGAATGACACAAACACACCTATTGGAGGCACAAGATTGGTTAAAAACCCGAATGACACAAACACACCTATTGGAGGCACAAGATTGGTTAAAAACCCGAATGACACAAACACACCTATTGGAGGCACAAGATTGGTTAAAAACCCGAATGACACAAACACACCTATTGGAGGCACAAGATTGGTTAAAAACCCGAATGACACAAACACACCTATTGGAGGCACAAGATTGGTTAAAAACCCGAATGACACAAACACACCTATTGGAGGCACAAGATTGGTTAAAAACCCGAATGACACAAACACACCTATTGGAGGCACAAGATTGGTTAAAAACCCGAATGACACAAACACACCTATTGGAGGCACAAGATTGGTTAAAAACCCGAATGACACAAACACACCTATTGGAGGCACAAGATTGGTTAAAAACCCGAATGACACAAACACACCTATTGGAGGCACAAGATTGGTTAAAAACCCGAATGACACAAACACACCTATTGGAGGCACAAGATTGGTTAAAAACCCGAATGACACAAACACACCTATTGGAGGCACAAGATTGGTTAAAAACCCGAATGACACAAACACACCTATTGGAGGCACAAGATTGGTTAAAAACCCGAATGACACAAACACACCTATTGGAGGCACAAGATTGGTTAAAAACCCGAATGACACAAACACACCTATTGGAGGCACAAGATTGGTTAAAAACCCGAATGACACAAACACACCTATTGGAGGCACAAGATTGGTTAAAAACCCGAATGACACAAACACACCTATTGGAGGCACAAGATTGGTTAAAAACCCGAATGACACAAACACACCTATTGGAGGCACAAGATTGGTTAAAAACCCTAATTGGACAAGGATAAGCCTAGGGAGGACGATAATGACCTAAATGTTCATCCAATCACATAAACACACTTATTCGATGCAAAAGATTGGTTAAAAACCCTAATTGTACTAGAATAATCCTAGGGAGGACGAAAATGACCGAAATGTTCATCCAATGACACAAACACACCTATTGGAGGCACAAGATTGGTTAAAAACCCTAATTGGACAAGAATAAGCCTAAGGAGGAAGAAAATGACTTAAATGTTCATCGAATGACACAAACACACCTATTGGAGGCACAAGATTGGGTAAAAACCCTAATTGGACGAGAATAAGCCTATGGAGGACGTAAATGACAAAAATGTTCATCCAATGACACAAAACACCTATTGGATGCACAAGATAGGATTAAAACCCTAAATGGACAAGAATAAGCCTAAGATGGACGAAATTGACCTAAATGTTCATCCAATGACACAAACACGCCTATTGGATTCACAAGATTCTTTAAAAACCCTAACTGAACAAGAATAAGCCTAATGAGTAAGGAAATGACCTAAATGTTCATCCAATGACACAAATGTACTTATTAGATGGACAACATTGGTTAAAAACCCTTATTGGACAAGAATAAGCCTAGGGAGGACGAAAATGACCTAAATGTTTATCCAATGACACAAATGTTCATATTAGATGCGCAAGATTGGTTAAAAACCCTAATTGGACAAGAGTAAGCCTATGGAGGACAAAAATGACCTAATTGTTCGTCCAATGACACAACACACTTATTGGATGCACAAGATTGGTTAAAAACCCTAATTTGACTAGAATATATCTAGGGAGGACGAAAATGACCTAAATGGTCATCGAATGACACAAACAAACATATTGGAGACAGAAGATTGGTTAAAAACCCTAATTGGACAATAATAAGCATATGGAGGATGAAAATGACCTAAATGTTCATCCAATGACACAAATTTACTTATTAAATGCACAAGATTGGTCAAAAACCCTAATTGGACAAGAATAAGCCTATGGAGGACGAAAATGTCCTAAATGTTCATCCAATGACATAAAACACCTATTGGATGCACAAGATTGGTTTAAAACCCTAATTCGACAATAATAAGCCTAAGGAGGACTAAAATGACCTAAATGTTCATCCAATGACACAAATGTACTTATTGGATGCAGAAATTGGTTAAAAAACCTAATTGGACTAGAATAAACCTAGGGAGCACGAAAATGACCTAAATGTTCATCCTATGACACAAATGAACTTATGGGATGCACAAGATTGGTTAAAAACCTAATTGGACTAGAATAAACCTAGGGAGCACGAAAATGACCTAAATGTTCATCCTATGACACAAATGAACTTATGGGATGCACAAGATTGGTTAAAAACCTAATTGGACTAGAATAAACCTAGGGAGCACGAAAATGACCTAAATGTTCATCCTATGACACAAATGAACTTATGGGATGCACAAGATTGGTTAAAAACCTAATTGGACTAGAATAAACCTAGGGAGCACGAAAATGACCTAAATGTTCATCCTATGACACAAATGAACTTAT
The DNA here is from genome assembly GCF_000331145.2 of Cicer arietinum. Lineage (NCBI taxonomy): Eukaryota > Viridiplantae > Streptophyta > Magnoliopsida > Fabales > Fabaceae > Cicer > Cicer arietinum. The sequence goes on along the minus strand of NC_021160.2, from coordinate 27,841,597 downwards.
GGGATGCACAAGATTGGTTAAAAACCTAATTGGACTAGAATAAACCTAGGGAGCACGAAAATGACCTAAATGTTCATCCTATGACACAAATGAACTTATGGGATGCACAAGATTGGTTAAAAACCCTAATTGGACAAGAATAAGCCTATGGAGGACGTAAATGACAAAAATGTTCATCCAGTGACACAAAACACCTATTGGATGCACAAAATTGTTAATAAACCCATATTGGACAAGAATAGGCCTAAGGAGGACTAAAATGACCTAAATGTTCATCCAATGATACAAATGTACTTATTGGATGCAGAAATTGGTTAAAAAACCTAATTGGACATGAATAAGCCTAGGGAGGATGAAAATGACCTAAATGTGAATCCAATGACAGAAACACTCCTATTGGATGCACAATATTGGTTAAAAACCCTAATTTGACTAGAATAAATCTAGGCACGACGAAAATGACCTAAAAGTTCATCCAATGACACAAACACACCTATTGGATGCACAAAATTGTTTAAAAACCGTAATTGGACAAGAATAAGCCTATGGAGGACGAAAATTACCTAAATGTTCATCCAATGACACAAACACACCTATTGAATAATCCTTGGGAGGACGAAAATCCTAATTGTACTAGAATAATCCTTGGGAGGACGAAAATGAACTAAATGTTCATCCAATGACACAAACACACCTATTGGATGCACAAGATTGTTGAAAAACCCAATTGGACTAGTATAAGCCTAAGGAGGACGAAAATTACTTAAATGTTCATCGAATGACACAAACACACCTATTGGAGGCACAAGATTGGTTAAAAACCCTAATTGGACAAGAATAAACCTATGGAGGACGTAAATGACAAAAATGTTCATCCATTGACACAAAACACCTATTGGATGCACAAGATTCTTTAAAAACCCTAACTGGACAAGAATAAGCCTAATGAGTAAGGAAATGACCTAATTGTTCATCCAATGACACAAATGAACTTATTGGATGCACAAGATTCTTTAAAAACCCTAACTGGACAAGAATAAGCCTAGGGAGGACGAAAAGGACCTAAATGTTAATCCAATGACACAAATGAACTTATTGGATGCACAAGATTCTTTAAAAACCCTAACTGGACAAGAATAAGCCTAATGAGTAAGGAAATGACCTAATTGTTCATCCAATGACATAAATGTACTTATTAGATGGACAAGATTGGTTAAAAACCCTAATTCGACCAGAATAAGCCTAGGGAGGACGAAAATGACCTAAATGTTTATCCAATGACACAAATGTTCTTATTAGATGCGTAAGATTGGTTAAAAACCCTAATTGCACAAGAATAAGCTTAGGGAGGACGAAAATGAGATAAATGTGAATCCAATGACACATACACACCTATTGAATTCACAAAATTGGTTAAAAACACTAATTTGACTAAAATAAAACTAGGGAGTACGAAAATGACATAAATGCTCATCCAATGACACAAAACACCTTTTGGATGCACAAGATTGGTTAAAAACCATAATTGGATAAGAATAAGCCTAGGGAGCACGAAAAGGACCTAAATGTTAATCCAATGACACAAATGAACTTATTGGATGCACAAGATTGGTTAAAAACCCTAATTGGACAAGAATAAGCCTATGGAGGACAAAAATGACCTAAATGTTAATCCAATGACACAAATTTACTTATTCGATGCACAAATTGGTTAAAAACTCTAATTGGAAAAGAATAAGCCTAGGCAGGATGAAAATGAACTAAATGTGAGTACAATGACACAAACACTCCTATTGAATGCACAAGATTGGTTAAAAACCCTAATTTGACTAGAATAATCTAGGGAGGACGAAAATGACCTAAATGTTCATCGAATGACACAAATGAACTTATTGGATGCAAAATATTGATTAAAAACCCTAATTTGACTAGAATAAACCTAGGGAAGAAGATAATGACCTAAATGTTCATCCAATGACACAAATTTACTTATTAAATGCACAAGATAGGTTAAAAACCCTAATTGGACAAGAATAAGCCTAGGGAGGACGAAAATGACCTAAATGTTCATCCAATGACAGTAACACACTTATTGGATGCACAAGATTGGTTAAAAACCCTAATTGGACAAGAATAAGCCTAGGGAGGACGAAAATGACCTAAATGTGAACCCAATGAAACATACATACCTATTGGATGCACAAATTGGTTAAAAAACCTAATTGGACAAGAATAAGCCTAGGGAGGATGGAAATGACCTAAATGTGAATCCAATGACACAAATGAACTTATTGGATGCACAAGATTATTTATAAACACTAATTGGACCAGAATAAGCCTAGGGAGGATGGAAATGACCTAAATGTGCATCCAATGACACAAATGAACTTATTGGATGCACAAGATTATTTATAAACACTAATTGGACCAGAATAAGCCTAGGGAGGATGGAAATGACCTAAATGTGCATCCAATGACACAAACACACCTATTGGATGCACAAAATTGTTTAAAAACCCTAATTGGACAAGAATAAGCCTATGGAAGACGAAAATGACCAAAATGTTCATCGAATGACACAAACACACATATTGGAGACACAAGATTGGTTAAACATCCTAACTGGACAAGAATAGGCCTATGGAGGACGAAAATAAACTAAATGTTCATCGAATGACACAAAACACCTATTGGATGCACAAGATTGGTTTAAAACCCTAATTGGACAGGAATAAGCCTAAGATGGACGAAATTGACCTAAATGTTCATCCAATGACACAAATGTACTTATTAGATTCACAAGATTGGTTAAAAACCCTAATTGGACAAGAATAAGCCTAGGGAGGGTGAAAATGACCTAAATGTTCATCCAATGACACAAATGTACTTATTAGATTCACAAGATTGGTTAAAAACCCTAATTGGACAAGAATAAGCCTAGGGAGGACAAAAATGACCTAAATGTGAATCCAATGACACATACAAACCTATTGGATGCACAAGATTGGTTAAAAACACTAATTGGGCTAGAATAAACCTAGGGAGGACGAAAATAACATAAATGTTCATCCAATGACACAAACACACCTGTTGGATGCACAAAATTGTTTATAAACCCAAATTCGACTAGAATAAGCCTATTGAGGACGAAAATGACCTAAATGTTCATCCAATGACACAAAACACCTATTGGATGCACAAGATTGGTTTAAAATCCTAATTGGACAAGAATAAGCCCAAGATGGACGAAATTAACCTAAATGTTCATCCAATGACACAAACACACCTATTGGATGCACAAGATTGGTTAAAAACCCTAATTGGACTAGAATAAACCTAGGGAGGACGAAAATGACCTAAATGTTCATCCGATTACACAAATGAACTTATTGGATGCACAAGATTGGTTAAAAACCCTAATTGGACTAGAATAAACCTAGGGAGGACGAAAATGACCTAAATGTTCATCCGATTACACAAATGAACTTATTGGATGCACAAGATTGGTTAAAAACCCTAATTGGACTAGAATAAACCTAGGGAGGACGAAAATGACCTAAATGTTCATCCGATTACACAAATGAACTTATTGGATGCACAAGATTGGTTAAAAACCCTAATTGGACTAGAATAAACCTAGGGAGGACGAAAATGACCTAAATGTTCATCCGATTACACAAATGAACTTATTGGATGCACAAGATTGGTTAAAAACCCTAATTGGACTAGAATAAACCTAGGGAGGACGAAAATGACCTAAATGTTCATCCAATGACACAAATTTACTTATTAAATGCTCATGATTTGTTAAAAACCTTAATTGGACTAGAATAAATCTAGGGAGGATGAAATTGAGCTAAATGTTCAACCAATGACACGAAAACACCTATTAGATGCATAAAATTGTTTAAAAACCCTAATTGGACAAGAATAAGCCTATGGAGGACGAAAATGACATAAATGTTCATCCAATGACAATAACACACTTATTGGATGCACAAGATTGGTTAAAAACCCTAATTGGACTTGAATAAGCCTAGGGAGTGCGAAAATGACCTAAATGTTCATCGAATGACACAAACACACATATTGGAGACAGAATATTGGTTAAAAACCCTAATTCGACAAGAATAAGCCTATGGAGGACAAAAATGACCTAAATGTTCATCCAATGACACAAAACACCTATTGGATGCACAAGATTGGTTTAAAACCCTAATTGGACAAGAATAAGCCTAAGATGGACGAAATTGACCTAAATGTTCATCCAATGACACAAATTTACTTATTAAATGCACAAGATTGGTTTAAAACCCTAATTGGACAAGAATAAGCCAAGGATGGACGAAATTAACCTAAATGTTCATCCAATGCCACAAACACACGTATTGGATGCACAAGATTGGTTTAAAACCCTAATTGGACAAGAATAAGCCAAGGATGGACGAAATTAACCTAAATGTTCACCCAATGACACGAACACACCTATTAGATGCATAAAATTGTTTAAAAACCCTAATTGGACAAGAATAAGCCTATGCAGGACGAAAATGACCTAAATGTTCATCCAATGACAGTAACACACTTATTGGATGCACAAGATTGCTTAAAAACCCTAATTGGACTTGAATAAGCCTAGGGAGGACGAAAATGAACTAAATGTTCATCCAGTGACACAAGCACACCTATTGGATGCACAAAATTGTTTAAAAACCCTAATTGGACAAGAATAAGCCTATGGAGGACAAAAATGACCTAAATGTTCATCCAATGACACAAAACACCTATTGGATGCACAAGATTGGTTTAAAACCCTAATTTGACTAGAATAAACCTAGGGAAGAGGATAATGACCTAAATGTTCATCCAATGACACAAATTTACTTATTAAATGCACAAGATAGGTTAAAAACCCTAATTGGACAAGAAGAAGCCTAGGGAGGATGAAAATAACCTAAATGTTCATCCAATCACACAAATGTAATTATTCTATGCACAAGATTGGTTAAAAACCCTAATTGGACAAGAATAAGCCTAGGGAGGATGGAAATGACCTAAATGTGAATCCAATGACACAAAAACTCCTATTGGATGCACAAGATTGGTTTAAAACCCTA
>NC_021160.2:27835930-27836425 GCF_000331145.2 Cicer arietinum | reverse complement strand
GGATGCACAAGATTGGTTAAAAACCCTAATTGGACTAGAATAGGCCTAGGGAGGATGAAAGTGACCTAAATGTTCATCCAGTGATACAAACACACCTATTGGAGACACAAGATTGGTTAAACACCCTAAATTGACAAGAATAGGCCTATGGAGGACGAAAATAAACTAAATGTTCATCGAATGACACAAAACACCTATTGAATGCACAAGATTGGTTTAAAACCGTAATTGGACAAGAATAAGCCTAAGATGGACGAAATTGACCTAAATGTTCATCCAATGACACAAATTTACTTATTAAATGCACAAGATTGATTAAAAACACTAATTGGACAAGAATAAGCCTAGGGAGGATGAAAATGACCTAAATGTTCATCCAATGACACAAATGTACTTATTAGATTCACAAGATTGGTTAAAAACCTTAATTGGACAAGAATAAGCCTAGGGAGGACGAAAATGACCTAAATGTGAATCCAATGACACATACACACC
>NC_021160.2:27830821-27835725 GCF_000331145.2 Cicer arietinum | reverse complement strand
AATAAGCCTAGGGAGGATGAAAATGACCTAAATGTTAATCCAATGACACAAATGTACTTATTAGATTCACAAGATTGGTTAAAAACCCTAATTGGACAAGAATAAGCCTAGGGGAGGACAAAATGACCTAAATGTGAATCCAATGACACATACACACCTATTGGATGCACAAGATTGGTTAAAAACCCTAATTGGGCTAGAATAAACCTAGGGAGGACGAAAATAACATAAATGTTCACACAATGACACAAACACACCTGTTGGATGCACAAAATTGTTTATAAACCCAAATTCGACTAGAATAAGCCTATGGAGGACGAAAATGACCTAAATGTTCATCCAATGACACAAAACATCTATTGGATGCACAAGATTGGTTAAAAACCCTTATTGGACAAGAATAAGCCTAGGGAGGACGAAAATAACCTAAATGTTAATCCAATGACACAAATGAACTTATTGGATGCACAAGATTGGTTAAAAACCCTTATTGGACAAGAATAAGCCTATGGAGGACGAAAATGACCTAAATGTTCATCCAATGACACAAAACATCTATTGGATGCACAAGATTGGTTTAAAATCCTAATTGGACAAGAATAAGCCTAAGATGGACGAAATTAACCTAAATGTTCATCCAATGACACAAACACACCTATTGGATGCACAAGATTGGTTTAAAACCCTAATTGGACAAGAATAAGCCTAAGATGGACGAAATTGACCTAAATGTTCATCCAATGACACAAATTTACTTATTAAATGCACAAGATTGGTTTAAAACCCTAATTGGACAAGAATAAGCCTAAGATGGACGAAATTGACCTAAATGTTCATCCAATGACACAAATTTACTTATTAAATGCACAAGATTGGTTTAAAACCCTAATTGGACAAGAATAAGCCTAAGATGGACGAAATTGACCTAAATGTTCATCCAATGACACAAATTTACTTATTAAATGCACAAGATTGGTTTAAAACCCTAATTGGACAAGAGTAAGCCAAGGATGGACGAAATTAACCTAAATGCTCATCCAATGCCACAAACACACCTATTGGATGCACAAGATTGGTTTAAAACCCCAATTGGACAAGAATAAGCCAAGGATGGACGAAATTAACCTAAATGTTCACCCAATGACACGAACACACCTATTAGATGCATAAAATTGTATAAAAACCCTAATTGGACAAGAATAAGCCTATGCAGGACGAAAATGACCTAAATGTTCATCCAATGACAGTAACACACTTATTGGATGCACAAGATTGGTTAAAAACCCTAATTGGACTTGAATAAGCCTAGGGAGGACGAAAATGACCTAAATGTTCATCCAGTGACACAAGCACGCCTGTTGGATGCACAAAATTGTTTAAAAACCCTAATTGGACAAGAATAAGCCTAAGGAGGGCGAAAATGACCTAAATGTTCATCGAATGACACAAACACACATATTGGAGACAGAAGATTGATTAAAAACCCTAATTGGACAAGAATAAGCCTATGGAGGACAAAAATGACTTAAATGTTCATCCAATGACACAAAACACCTATTGGATGCACAAGATTGGTTTAAAACCCTAATTGGACAAAAATAAGACTAAGATAGACGAAATTGACCTAAATGTTCATCCAATGACACAAATTTACTTATTAAATACACAAGATTGGTTAAAAACACTAATTAGACAAGAATAAGCCCAAGGGGGATGAAAATGACCTAAATGTTCATCCAATGACGCAAATATACTTATTAGATTCACAAGATTGGTTAAAAACCCTAATTGGACTTGAATAAGGCAAGGGAGTGCGAAAATGACCTAAATGTTCATCGAATGACACAAACACACATATTGGAGACAGAAGATTGGTTAAAAACCCTAATTGGACAAGAATAAGCCTATGGAGGACAAAAATGACCTAAATGTTCATCCAATGACACAAAACATCTATTGGATGCACAATATTGGTTTAAAACCCTAATTGGACAAGAATAAGCCTAAGATGGACGAAATTGACCTAAATGTTCATCCAATGACACAAATTTACTTATTAAATACACAAGATTGGTTTAAAACCCTAATTGCACAAGAATAAGCCTAAGATGGACGAAATTAACCTAAATGTTCATCCAATGCCACAAACACACCTATTGGATGCACAAGATTGTTTAAAAACCCTAACATGACAACAATAAGCCTAGTGAGTAAGGAAATGATCTAAATGTTCATCCAATGACACAAATGTACTTATTAGATGCACAAGATTGGTTGAAAACCCTTAATTCACAAGAACAAGCTTAGGGAGGACGAAAATGACCTAAATGTGAATCCAATGACACATACTCACCTATTGGATGCACAAAATTGTTTAAAAACCCTAATTGGACAAGACAAAGCCTATGGAGGATGAAAATGACCTAAATGTTCATCCAATGACACAAAACACCTATTGGATGCACAAGATTGGTTAAAAACCATAATTGGATAAGAATAAGCCTAGGGAGGACGAAAATGACCTAAATGTTAATCCAATGACACAAATGAACTTATTGGATGCACAAGATTGGTTAAAAACCCTTATTGGACAAGAATAAGCCTATGGAAGATGAAAATGACTTAAATGTTAATCCAATGACATAAATGTACTTATTGGATGCACAAATTGGTTAAAAACTCAAATGTTCATCCAATGACACAAACACACCTATTGGATGCAGAAGATTGGTTAAAAACCCTAATTGGACACGAATAAGCCTAGGGAGGACGAAAATGACCTAAATGTTAATCCAATGACACAAATGAACTTATTGGATGCACAAGATTGGTTAAAAACCCTAATTGGACACGAATAAGCCTAGGGAGGACGAAATTGACCTAAATGTTCATCCAATGACACAAATTTACTTATTAAATGCACAAGATTTGTTAAAAACCTTAAGTGGACTAGAATAAATCTAGGGAGGATAAAATTAAGCTAAATGTTCAACCAATGACACGAACACACCTATTAGATGCATAAAATTGTTTAAAAACCCTAATTGGACACGAATAAGCCTATGCAGGACGAAAATGACCTAAATATTCATCCAATGACAGTAACACACTTATTGGATGCACAAGATTAGTTAAAAACCCTAATTGGACTTGAATAAGCCTAGGGAGGACGAAAATGACCTAAATGTGAATCCAATGACACATACACGCCTATTGAATTCACAAGATTGGTTAAATACACTAATTTGACTAGAATAAACCTAGGGAGTACGAAAATGACATAAATGTTCATCCAATGACACAAACACACCTATTGGGTGCACAAAATTGTTTAAAAACCCTAATTGGACAAGAATAAGCCAATGGAGGACGAAAATTACTTAAATGTTCATCCAATGACACAAAACACACCTATTGGATGCACAAGATTCTTTAAAAACCCTAACTGGACAAGAATAAGCCTAATGAGTAAGGAAATGACCTAAATGTTCATCCAATGACACAAATTTACTTATTAAATACACAAGATTGGTTAAAAACACTAATTGGACAAGAACAAGCCAAGGGAGGATGAAAATGACCTAAATGTTCATCCAATGACGCAAATGTACTTATTAGATTCACAAGATTGGTTAAAAACCCTAATTGGACAAGAATAAGCCTAGGGAGGACGAAAATGACCTAAATGTGAATCCAATGATACATACACACCTATTGGATGCACAAGATTGGTTAAAAACCTTAATTAGACTAGAATAAACCTAGGGAGGACGAAAATGACCTAAATGTTCATCGAATAACACAAACACACCTATTGGATGCACAAAATTTTTTATAAACCCAAATTAGACAAGAATAACCCTATGGAGGACGAAAATGACATAAATGTTCATCCAGTGACACAAAACACATATTGGATGCACAAGATTGGTTAAAAACCCTAATTCGACAATAATAAGCCTAAGGAGGACTAAAATGACCTAAATGTTCATCCAATGACACAAATGTACTTATTGGATGCACAAATTGGTTAAAAAACCTAATTGGACAAGAATAAGCCTAGGGAGGATGAAAATGACCTAAATGTGAATCCAATGACACAAACACTCCTATTGGATGCACAAGATTGGTTAAAAACCCTAATTCGACAATAATAAGCCTAAGGAGGACTAAAATGACCTAAATGTTCATCCAATGACACAAATGTACTTATTGGATGCACAAATTGGTTAAAAAACCTAATTGGACAAGAATAAGCCTAGGGAGGATGAAAATGACCTAAATGTGAATCCAATGACACAAACACTCCTATTACACAAACACACCTATTGGATGCACAAAATTGTTTAAAAACCGTAATTGGACAAGAATAAGCCTATGGAGGACGAAAATGACCTAAATGTTCATCCAATGACATAAACACACTTATTGGATGCAAAAGATTGGTTAAAAATCCTAATTGTACTAGAATAATCCTAGGGAGGACGCTAATTGGATAAGAATAAGCCTAATGAGTAAGGAAATGACCTAAATGTTCATCCAATGACTCAAATGTACTTATTAGATGGACAAGATTGGTTAAAAACCCTAATTGGACAAGAATAAGCCTAGGGAGGACGTGACCTAAATGTTTATCCAATTACACAAATGTTCTTATTAGATGCGCAAGATTGGTTAAAAACCCTAATTGGACAAGAATAAGCTTAGGGAGGACGAAAATCACCTAAATGTGAATCCAATGACACATACACACCTATTGAATTCACAAAATTGGTTAAAAACACTAATTTGACTAGAATAAACCTAGGGAGTACAAAAATGACATAAATGCCCATCCAATGACACAAACACACCTATTGGATGCACAAAATTGTTTAAAAACCCTAATTGGACAAGAATAAGCC
>NC_021160.2:27822957-27824017 GCF_000331145.2 Cicer arietinum | reverse complement strand
TACTTATTGGATGCACAAATTGGTTAAAAACTCAAATGTTCATCCAATGACACAAATTTACTTATTAAATGCACAAGATTGGTTAAAAACCCTAATTGGACTAGAATAAATTTAGGGAGGATGAAAATGAGCTAAATGTTCAACCAATAACACAAACACACCTATTTGATGCATAAAATTGTTTAAAAACTGTAATTGGACAAGAATAAGCCTATGGAGGATGAAAATGACCTAAATGTTCATCCAACGACATAAACACACTTATTGGATGCAAAAGATTGGTTAAAAACCCTAATTGTACTAGAATAATCCTAGGGAGGACGAAAATGACCTAAATGTTCATCCAATGACATAAACACACTTATTGGATGCAAAAGATTGATTAAAAACCCTAATTGTACTAGATTAATCCTAGGGAGGACGAAAATGACCTAAATGTTCATCCAATGACACAAACACACCTATTGGATGCACAAGATTGTTTAAAAACCCTAATCATCGAATGACACAAACACACCTATTTGAGGCACAAGATTGGTTTAAAACCCTAATTGGACAATAATAAGCCTATGGGGGACGTAAATGACAAAAATGTTCATCCAATGACACAAAACACCTATTGGATGAACAAGATAGGATTAAAACCCTAATTGGTCAAGAATAAGCCTAAGATGAACGAAATTGACCTAAATGTTCATCCAATGACCCAAACACACCTATTGGATGTACAAGATTCTTTAAAAACCCTAACTGGACAAGAATAAGCCTAATGAGTAAGGAAATGACCTAAATGTTCATCCAATGACTCAAATGTACTTATTAGATGGACAAGATTGGTTAAAAACCCTAATTGGACAAGAATAAGCCTAGGGAGGATGAAAATAACCTAAATGTTTATCCAATGACACAAATGTTCTTATTAGATGCGCAAGATTGGTTAAAAACCCTAATTGGACAATAATAAGCTTAGGGAGGACGAAAATGACCTAAATGTGACTCCAATGACACATACACACCTATTGAATTCACAAGATTGGTTAAAAACACTAATTTGACTAGA
>NC_021160.2:27820648-27822457 GCF_000331145.2 Cicer arietinum | reverse complement strand
ACATGCATGTCAAACAATATTAATCATACAATCATACAATCATAAAATGAAAATAGTAAAGAGTAAGGAATAGAGAAGAATGCACCAAGATTTTTATACTGGTTCAGCCGTCTGTCAGACTAACTACGTCCAGTCCCGAAATAAAACGATTTCGGCTTTTTCCAATAGAATCTTAGAGTGTTTTACAGATGTTCCAGCCCTCCTGGCCTATCAATCTTATAACTCTCTCTCTATTCTATTTAGCAACCACTGTATCCCAGAGTTTATCTCCAAACTCTTCCAAGATCACAGTGAGACTTCTTCTTGAAGAATTCTCTCAGCAACAAGATAGCCACCAGTTTCACCTACTGGATTTTGATCAACCACTGTATCCCAGAGTTTATCTCCAAACTCTTCCAAGATCACAGTGAAGCTTCTTCTTGATGAGTCCTCTCAATAACAAAGATAGCTACCAGTTTAAACTACTGGATTTTTTATCAGTTCTTTCTTTACAGAGTATTTGTTACAGACAAAATAAAAGATGTACAGATTTGGTTTCAATCACTTGCAATGAATCTCACACAAGAAGCTGTTGGTTCATTTGAGTGTTTGTGAGATCTTTCTCTTTTTCTCTCAAGAGGTCTTTTTCGGCTCTCTATGATTATGAATAATGTTCGCTCTGAGTCTAAAAAAGCAATATCAAAGGTTATTCAATAGGTGTGTTTGTGTCATTGGATGAACATTTAGGTCTTTTTCGTCCTCTCTAGGTTTATTCTAGTCAAATTAGGGATTTTAACCAATCTTGTGCACCCAATAGGTGTGTTTATGTCCTGGAGGAACATTTAGGTCATTTTTGTCCTCCCTAGGCTTATTGTTGTCCAGTTAGTGTTGGTTATATGGCTTCTATCATTTGGAAATTTTATACAATATCATGAACAAGATTATCTAATTATTTCCTAAGTGATGAATTAATATCAAAACCTACTTGTTTAATATTAATTCCTATTTTAACAGCAAAAGATTCTAACAGTTTATTTGCAGCGGAATTTCACAATCACATGAAAGATCAATATAAAAAGTAAAGAGAGAGAGGAAATAGTGCACCAGGGATTTTTATACCGGTTCGGCTATCACTTTGATAACCTACATCCAGTCCTGAAATCTACAAAAGATTTCAGCCTTTCACTAGAATGTTTTGAGGAATATTTTTACAGACTTTCCAGCGTCACAACCTATCCATCCAACTCACAATCACTTCTATCACAATACCAACTTATCCCTAAGAGTTACTCGTCAAACTCTAGCGAGATCAAGCTGAGGTTTCTTTTAGATGACCACAAGTATTCTAAAAGATAACCACCAGTGTACACTACTGGATTTCCAAAATTTCAATTACAGAAAATGTTCTTTCACAAAGAATTAAAGAATACTAAGAAGATTGACTCAATCACAATATAAGATCTCACACAAAAGTATTAGCCAATGAGTATTTGTGTGTTGTAACAATTTTTCTCTCAAGATGTTTTTCAGTCTTCTGTATTTATGAAAAAGTGTTATGATTGTTATGAAAAATTGTGATTGATTCAATTTATATATTTTCAGAAAAACAACATATAAATCGATTTCGTAATCGATTTTATTTAAGTTTAATACCAGCTTAATCGATTACCTAATCGATTATCGCGTGTCTTGTTTTTCTTGAATCTTGAAAATATAGGAACGAATCGATTTCCTAATCGATTCTTTTAATGCACTTATCAGAGACTGATACTCAGTTTGTATCAGAATCGATTGACTAATCGATTATACTTATTTTGTTCAAACAATGAG
>NC_021160.2:27817444-27820085 GCF_000331145.2 Cicer arietinum | reverse complement strand
CACAGAACACAGGTTTTGATAAAACCTTTAAGTAATCGATTTCCCAATCGATTAACTTAGTGAAACCTTTATTTTGTGAGTCAGACAATCGATTGCTCAATTGATTGATCAATTGATTTATTATTTGATTGAATAAAACTTATTTGATAATTTAATTGGCAAATACTATATGAGAACTCATTATGATTAAGTCTACCTAATTTACCCTATTAACACTAGACACTCTTGTACAAATTAGGGGTTTTAACATACCTTTTGCATTCAATAATTTCATTTGTGTCATTGAATTAACATTTAGGTCATTTTCGTCCTCCCTAGGCTTATTTTTGTCCAATTACGGTTTTTAATCAATCTTGTGCATCCAATAGGTGTGTTTGTGTCATTGGATGAACATTTAGGTCATTTTCGTCCTCCCTAGGTTTATTCTAGTCAAATTTAGGGTTTTTAACCAATCTTGTGCATGTGTCATTTTCGTCGTCCAAAGGCTTTTTCTTGTCGAATTAGGGTTTTTAACTACTCTTGTGCATCCAATAGGTGTTTTCTGTCATTGGATGAACATTTAGGTCATTGTCGTCCTCCATAGGCTTATTCTTGTCCAATTAGGGTTTATAAACAATTTTGTGCATCCAATAGGTATGTTTGTGTCATTGGATGAACATTTATGTCATTTTCATCCTCCTTGGGTTTGTTCTAGTCCAATTAGGGTTTTTAACCAGTTATGTGTCATTGGATGAACATTTAGGTCATTTTCGTCCTCCATAGGTTTATTCTAGTCCAATTATGGTTTTTAACCAATCTTGTGCATCCATTAGGTGCGTATGTGTCATTGGATTCACATTTAGGTCATTTTCGTTCTCCCTAGGCTTATTCTTGTCCAATTAGGGTTTTTATCCAATATTGTGAATCTAATAAGTACATTTGTGTCATTGGATGAACATTTAGCTCATTTTCATCCCCCCTAGGCTTATTCTTGTCCAATTAGTGTTTTTAACCAATCTTGTGCATTTAATAAGTAAATTTGTGTCATTGGATGAACATTTATGTCAATTTTGTCATTGGATGAACATTTAAGTCATTTTCGTCCTCCATTGGCTTATTCTTGTCCAATTAGGGTTTTTAAACAATTTTGTGCATCCAATAGGTGTGTTTGTGTTATTGGATGAACATTTGGGTCATTTTCGTCATCCCTAGATTTATTCTAGTCAAATTAGGGTTTTAACCAATCTTGTGCATCCAATAGGAGTGTTAGTGTCATTGGATTCACATTTAGGTCATTTTCATCCTCCCTAGGCTTATTCTTGTCCAATTAGGTTTTTTTAACCAATTTGTGCATCCAATAAGTACATTTATGTCGTTGGATGAACATTTAGGTCATTGTCGTCCTCCATTGGCTTATTCTTGTCCAATTAGGGTTTTTAACCAAATTTGTGCATCCAATAGGTCTGTATGTGTCGTTGGATTCACATTTTGGCAAATTTCGTCCTCCCTAGGCTTATTCTTGTCCAATTAGTGTTTTTAACCAATCTTGTGCATTTAATAAGTAAATTTGTGTCATTGGATGAACATTTAGGTCAATTTCGTCCATCTTAGGCTTATTCTGGTCCAATAGGTGTGTTTGTGTCATTGGATGAACCTTTAGGTTATTTTCGTCGTCCCTAGATTTATTCTAGTCAAATTAGGGTTTTTAACCAATCTTGTGCATCCAATAGGTGTGTTTGTGTCCCTGGAGGAACATTTAGGTGATTTTTATCCTCCCTAGGCTTATTGTTGTCCAGTTAGGGGTTTTAACCAATCTTGTTCATCCAATAAGTTCATTTGTGTCATTTGATGAACATTTAGGTCATTTTTGTCCTCTCCATGCTTATTCTTGTCCAATTGGGGCTTTTAACCCATCTTTTGCATCCAATAGGTGTGTTTGTGTCATTGGATGAACTTTTAGAATATTTTTGTCCACCCTAGGCTTATTCTTGTACAATTAGGGGTTTTAACATATCTTGTGCATTCAATAAGTTCATTTGTGTCATTGGATTAACATTTAGGTCATTTTCTTCCTCCGTAGGCTTATTCTTGTCCAATTAGGGTTTGTAACCAATCTTGTGCATCCAATAGGTGTCATTGGATGAACATTTTGTGCATCCAATAAGTTCATTTGTCTCATTGGATGAACATTTAGGTCATTTTCGTCCTCCCTAGGTTTATTCTTGTCCAATTAGGGTTTTTAACAAATCTTGTGCATCCAATAGGTGTGTTTGTGTCATTGGATGAACATCTAGGTCATTTTCGTCCTTCCTTGGCTCATTCTTGTCCAATTAGGATTTTTAACCAATCTTGTGCATCCAATAGATGTGTTTGTGTCATTGGATGAACATCTAGGTCATATTCGTCCTTCCTTGGCTCATTCTTGTCCAATTAGGATTTTTAACAAATCTTGTGCATCCAATAGATGTGTTTGTGTCATTGGATGAACATCTAGGTCATATTCGTCCTTCCTTGGCTCATTCTTGTCCAATTAGGATTTTTAACAAATCTTGTGCATCCAATAGATGTGTTTGTGTCATTGGATGAACATCTAGGTCATTTTCGTCCTTCCTTGGCTCATTCTTGTCCAATTAGGATTTTTAACCAATCTTGTGCATCCAAT
>NC_021160.2:27815060-27817401 GCF_000331145.2 Cicer arietinum | reverse complement strand
CATTTAGGTTATTTTCGTCCTCCCTTGATTTATTCTAGTCAAATTAGGGTTTTTAACCAATCATGTGCATCCAATAGGTGTGTTTGTGTCATTGTATTCACATTTAGGTCATTTTTGTCCTCCTTAGGCTTATTCTTGTCCAATTGGGGCTTTTAACCCATCTTGTGCATCCAATAGGTGTGTTTGTGTCATTGGATGAACTTTTAGACATTTTTCTCCACCCTAGGCTTATTCTTGTACAATTAGGGGTTTTAACATATCTTTTGCATTCAATAATTTCATTTGTGTCATGGGATTAACATTTAGGTCATTTTCTTCCTCCCTAGGCTTAATCTTGTCCAATTAGGGTTTGTAACCAGTCTTGTGCATCCAATAGGTGTTTTGTGTCATTGGATGAACGTTTAGGTCATTTTTGTCCTCCCTACGCTTATTCTTGTCCAATTTGGGTTTTTAAACAATTTTTGTCATCCAATAGGTGTGTTTGTGTCATTGGATGAACATTTAGGTCATTTTCGTCCTCCCTAAGTTTATTGTAGTCAAATTAGGGTTTTTAACCAATCTTGGGCATCCAATAAGTGTGTTTGTGTTATTGGATGAACATTTAGGTCATTTTCGTCCTCCATAGGCTTATTCTTGTCCAATTAGGGTATTTAAACAATTTTGTGCATCCAATAGGTGTGTTTGTCTCAATTGATGAGCATTTAGGTTATTTTCGTTCTCCCTTGATTTATTCTTGTCAAATTAGGGTTTTTAACCAATCATGTGCATCCAATAGGTGTGTTTGTGTCATTGTATTCACATTTAGTTTATTTTTGTCCTCCTTAGGCTTATTCTTGTCCAATTGGGGCATTTAACCCATCTTGTGCATCCAATAGGTATGTTTGTGTCATTGGATGAACTTTTAGACATTTTTCTCCACCCTAGGCTTATTCTTGTACAATTAGGGGTTTTAACATACCTTTTGCATTCAATAATTTCATTTGTGTCATTGAATTAACATTTAGGTCATTTTCGTCCTCCCTAGGCTTATTTTTGTCCAATTACGGTTTTTAATCAATCTTGTGCATCCAATAGGTGTGTTTGTGTCATTGGATGAACATTTAGGTCATTTTCGTCCTCCCTAGGTTTATTCTAGTCAAATTTAGGGTTTTTAACCAATCTTGTGCATGTGTCATTTTCGTCGTCCAAAGGCTTTTTCTTGTCGAATTAGGGTTTTTAACTACTCTTGTGCATCCAATAGGTGTTTTCTGTCATTGGATGAACATTTAGGTCATTGTCGTCCTCCATAGGCTTATTCTTGTCCAATTAGGGTTTATAAACAATTTTGTGCATCCAATAGGTATGTTTGTGTCATTGGATGAACATTTATGTCATTTTCATCCTCCTTGGGTTTGTTCTAGTCCAATTAGGGTTTTTAACCAGTTATGTGTCATTGGATGAACATTTAGGTCATTTTCGTCCTCCATAGGTTTATTCTAGTCCAATTATGGTTTTTAACCAATCTTGTGCATCCATTAGGTGCGTATGTGTCATTGGATTCACATTTAGGTCATTTTCATCCTCCCTAGGCTTATTCTTGTCCAATTAGGTTTTTTTTAACCATTTTGTGCATCCAATAAGTACATTTATGTCGTTGGATGAACATTTAGGTCATTGTCGTCCTCCATTGGCTTATTCTTGTCCAATTAGGGTTTTTAACCAAATTTGTGCATCCAATAGGTCTGTATGTGTCGTTGGATTCACATTTTGGCAAATTTCGTCCTCCCTAGGCTTATTCTTGTCCAATTAGTGTTTTTAACCAATCTTGTGCATTTAATAAGTAAATTTGTGTCATTGGATGAACATTTAGGTCAATTTCGTCCATCTTAGGCTTATTCTGGTCCAATAGGTGTGTTTGTGTCATTGGATGAACCTTTAGGTTATTTTCGTCGTCCCTAGATTTATTCTAGTCAAATTAGGGTTTTTAACCAATCTTGTGCATCCAATAGGAGTGTTTGTGTTATTGAATTCACATTTAAGTCATTTTCATCCTCCCTAGGCTTATTTTTGTCCAATTAGGTTTTTTAACCAATTTGTGCATCCAATAAGTACATTTGTCTCATTGGATGAACATTTAAGTCATTTTAGTCCTCCCTAGGCTTATTCTTATCCAATTAGGATTTTTAACCAATCTTGTGCAACAAATAGGTGTTATGTGTCATTCGATGAACATTTAGGTCATTTTGGTCCTCCATAGGCTTATTCTTGTCCAATTAGGGTTTACAAACAATTTTGTGCATCCAATAGGTGTGTTTGTGTCATTGGATGAGCATTTAGGTCATTTTCGTCCTCCCTAGGATTA
>NC_021160.2:27811333-27814874 GCF_000331145.2 Cicer arietinum | reverse complement strand
ATCTTTTTCATCCAATAGGTGTGTTTGTGTCATTGGATGAGCATTTAGGTCATTTTCGTCCTCCCTAGGATTAGTCTAGTCGAATTAGGGTTTTAACCAATCTTGTGCATCCAATAGGTGTGTATGTGTCATTGGATGAACATTTAGCTCATTTTCATCCTCCTTAGGCCTATTCTTGTTCAATTAGATTTTTTAACCAATTTGTGCATCCAATAGGAGTGTTTGTGTCATTGTATTCACATTTAGTTCATTTTCATCCTGCCTAGGCTTATTCTTTTCCAATTAGAGTTTTTAACCAATCTTGTGCATCCAATAGGAGTGTTAGTGTCATTGGATTCATATTTAGGTCATTTTCATCCTGCCTAGGCTTATTCTTGTCCAATTAGAGTTTTTAACCAATCTTGTGCATCCAATAGGAGTGTTAGTGTCATTGGATTCATATTTAGGTCATTTTCATCCTGCCTAGGCTTATTCTTTTCCAATTAGAGTTTTTAACCAATTTGTGCTTCCAATAAGTACATTTATGTCATTGGATTAACATTTACGTCATTTTAATCCTCCATAGGCTTATTCTTGTCCAATTAGAGTTTTTAACCAATCTTGTGCATCCAGTAAGTTCATTTGTGTCATTGGATTAACATATTAGTTCATTTTCGTCCTCCCTATGCATATTCTTATCCAATTATGGTTTCTAACCAATCTTGTTTTTCGTCCCCCATAGGCTTATTCTTGTGCAATTAGGGTTTTTAACCAATTTTGTGCATCCAATAGGTGTGTTTGTGTCATTGGATTCATATTTAGGTCATTTTCGTCCTCCCTAAGCTTATTCTTGTCCAATTAGGGTTTTCAACCAATCTTCTGCATCTAATAACAACATTTGTGTCATTGGATGAACATTTAGGTCATTTCCATACTCACTAGGCTTATTGTTGTCAAGTTAGGGTTTTTAACCAATCTTGTGCCTCCAATAGTTGTGTTTGTGTCATTCGATGAACATTTAGATCATTTTCGTCCTCCTTAGGCTTATTCTAGTCCAATTAGGGTTTTTACCCAATCTTGTGCATCCAATAAGTGTGTTTGAGTCATTGGACGAACATTTAGGTCATTTTCGTCCTCCATAGGCTTACTTTTGTCCAATTAGTGTTTTTAAACAATTTTGTGCATCCAATAGATATGTTTGTGTGATTGGATGAATATATAGGTCATTTTCGTCGTCCCTAGATTTATTCTAGTCAAATTAGGATTTTTAACCAATCTTGTGCATCCAATAGGAGTGTTTGTGTCATTGGATTCACATTTAGGTCATTTTCATCTTCCCTAGGCTTATTCTTGTCCAATTAGGTTTTTTAACCAATTTGTGCATCCAATAAGTTTATTTGTGTCCTTGGATGAACATTTAGGTCATTTTAGTCCTCCCTATGCTTATTCTTGTCCAATTAGGGTTTTTAACCAATCTTGTGCATCCAATAGGTGTTATGTGTCATTGGATGAACATTTAGGTCATTTTCGTCCTCCATAGGCTTATTCTTGTCCAATTAGGGTTTATAAACATTTTTGTGCATCCAGTAGGTGTGTTTGTATCATTGGATGAACATTTAGGTCATTTTCGTCCTCCCTGGGCTTATTCTTGTCCAATTAGGGTTTTTAACCAATCTTGTGCATCCAATAGGAGTGTTTGTGTCATTGGATTCACATTTAGGTCATTTTCGTCCTACCTAGACTTATTCTTGTCCAATTAGGGTTTTTAACCAATCTTGTGCATCCAATAGGAGTGTTTGTGTCATTGGATTCACATTTAGGTCATTTTCGTCCTACCTAGACTTATTCTTGTCCAATTAGGGTTTTTAACCAATCTTGTGCATCCAATAGGAGTGTTTGTGTCATTGGATTCACATTTAGGTCATTTTCGTCCTCCCTGGGCTTATTCTTGTCCAATTAGGGTTTTTAACCAATATTGTGCATCTAATAAGTACATTTGTTTCATTTGATGAACAATTAGGTCATTTTCATCCTCCCTTGGCTTATCCTTGTCCAATTAGGATTTTAAACCAATCTTGTGCATCCAATAGGTGTTATGTGTCATTGGATGAACATTTAGGTCATTTTCGTCCTCCATAGGCTTATTCTTGTCCAATTAGGGTTTTTAACCAATCTTGTGCATCCAATAGGTGTTATGTGTCATTGGATGAACATTTAGGTCATTTTCGTCCTCCATAGGCTTATTCTTGTCCAATTAGGGTTTTTAACCAATCTTGTGCATCCAATAGGTGTTTTGTGTCATTGGATAAACATTTAGGTCATTTTCGTCCTCCATAGGCCTATTCTAGCCCAATTAGGGTTTTTAACCAATCTTGTGTCTCCAATATGTGTGTTTGTGTCATTAGATGAACATTTAGGTCATTATCGTCTTCCCTAGGTTTATTCTAGTCGAATTAGGGTTTTTAATCAATCTTGTGCATCCAATAAGTTCATTTGTGTCATTCGATGAACATTTAGGTCATTTTTGTCCTCCCTAGATTTATTCTAGTCAAATTAGGGTTTTTAACCAATCTTGTGCATCCAATATGAGTGTTTGTGTCATTGTACTCACATTTAGTTCATTTTCATCCTGCCTAGGCTTATTCTTTTCCAATTAGAGTTTTTAACCAATTTGAGCAACGAATAAGTACATTTGTGTCATTGGATTAACATTTATGTCATTTTCGTCCTCCATAGGCTTATTCTTGTCCAATTAGGGTTTTTAACCAATCTTGTGCATCCAATAGGTGTGTTTGTGTCATTGGATTCACATTTAGGTCATTTTCATCCTCCCTAGGCTTATTCTTGTCCAATTAGTGTTTTTAACCAATCTTGTGCATTTAATAAGTAAATTTGTGTTATTGGATTAACATTTAGGTCAATTTCGTCCATCTTAGGCTTATTCTTGTCCAATAAGGGTTTTAAACCAATCTTGTGCATCCAATAGGTGTTTTGTGTCATTGGATGAACATTTAGGACATTTTCGTCCTCCATAGGCTTATTCTTGTCCAATTAGGGTTTTTAACCAATCTTGTGCATATAATAAGTAAATTTGTGTCATTGCATGAACATTTAGGTCATTATCGTCCTCCCTTGTTTTATTCTTGTCAAATTAGGGTTTTTAATCAATCTTGTCCTTCCAATAAGTTCATTGGTGTCATTCGATGAACATTTAGGTCATTATCGTCCTCCCTTGTTTTATTCTTGTCAAATTAGGGGTTTTAATCAATCTTGTCCTTCCAATAAGTTCATTGGTGTCATTCGATGAACATTTAGGTCATTATCGTCCTCCCTTGTTTTATTCTTGTCAAATTAGGGTTTTTAATCAATCTTGTCCTTCCAATAAGTTCATTGGTGTCATTCGATGAACATTTAGGTCATTTTCGTCCTCCTTAGATATATTCTAGTTAAATTAGGGTTTTTAACTAATCTTGTGCATCCAATAGGTGTGTTTGTGTCATTGGATGAACATTTAGGTCATTTTCGTCGTCCCTAGATTTATTCTAGTCAAATTAGGATTTTT
>NC_021160.2:27798125-27810587 GCF_000331145.2 Cicer arietinum | reverse complement strand
AAATTAGGGTTTTTAACTAATCTTGTGCATCCAATAGGTGTGTTTGTGTCATTGGATGAACATTTAGGTCATTTTCGTCGTCCTTAGATTTATTCTAGTGAAATTAGGATTTTTAACCAATTTTGTGCATCCAATAGCATTGAATTCACATTTAGGTCATTTTCATCCTCCCTAGACTTATTCTTGTCCAATTAGGTTTTTTAACCAATTTGTGCATCCAATAGGTGTGTATGTGTCATTGGATTCACATTTAGGTTATTTTCGTCCTCCCTAGGCTTATTTTTGTCCAATTAGGGTTTTTTTAACCAATCTTGTGCATCTAATAAGTACATTTGTGTCATTGGATAAACATTTAGGTCATTTTCATCCTCCCTAGGCTTATTCTTGTCCAATTAGGGTTTTTAACCTATCTTGTGCATTTAATAAGTAAATTTGTTTTATTGGATGAACATTTAGGTCATTATCGTCTTCCCTAGGTTTATTCTAGCAAATTAGGGTTTTTAATCTATCTTGTGCATCCGATAAGTTCATTTGTGTCATTCGTTGAAAATTTAGGTCATTTTCGTCCTCCCTAGATTTATTCTAGTCAAATTAGGGTTTTTAACCAATCTTGTGCAACCAATAGGAGTGATTGTGTCATTGTACTCACATTTAGTTCATTTTCATCCTGCCTAGGCTTATTCTTTTCCAATTAGAGCTTTTAACCAATTTGTGCATCGAATAAGTACATTTGTGTCATTGGATTAACATTTAGGTCATTTTCGTCCTCCATAGGCTTATTTTTGTCCAATTAGGGTTTTTAAACAATTTTGTGCATCCAATAGGTGTGTTTGTGTCATTGGATGAACATTTCGGTCATTTTCGTACTCCCTAGGTTTATTCTAGTCAAATTAGTCTTTTTAACCAATCTTGTGCATTCAATAGGTGTGTATGTGTCATTGCATTCACATTTAGGTCATTTTCATCCTCCCTAGGCTTATTCTTGTCCAATTAGGGTTTTTAACCAATCTTGTGCATCTAATAAGTACATTTGTGTCATTGGATAAACATTTAGGTCATTTTCATCCTCCCTAGGCTTATTCTTGTCCAATTAGGTTTTTTAACCAATTTGTGCATCTAGTAGGTGTGTATGTGTCATTGGATTCACATTTAGGTTATTTTCGTCCTCCTTAGGCTTATTTTTGTCCAATTAGGGTTTTTAACCAATCTTGTGCATCTAATAAGTACATTTGTGTCATTGGATAAACATTTAGGTCATTTTCATCCTCCCTAGGCTTATTCTTGTCCAATTAGGGTTTTTAAACAATTTTGTGCATCCAATAGGTGTGTTTGTGTCATTGGATGAACATTTAGGTCATTATCGTCTTCCCTAGGTTTATTCTAGCAAATTAGGGTTTTTAATCAATCTTGTGCATCCAATAAGTACATTTGTGTCATTCGTTGAAAATTTAGGTCATTTTCGTCCTCCCTAGATTTATTATAGTCAAATTAGGGTTTTTAACCAATCTTGTGCATCCAATAGGAGTGTTTGTGTCATTGTACTCACATTTAGTTCATTTTCATCCTGCCTAGGCTTATTCTTTTCCAATTAGAGCTTTTAATCAATTTGTGCATCGAATAAGTACATGTGTGTCATTGGATTAACATTTAGGTCATTTTCGTCCTCCATAGGCTTGTTCTTGTCCAATTAGTGTTTTTAACGAATCTTGTGCATACAATAAGTTCATTTGTGTCATTGGACGAACATTTAGGTCATTTTCGTCCTCCCTAGGTTTATTCTAGTCCAATTAGGGTTTTTAACCAATCTTGTGCATCCAATAAGTTCATTTGTGTCATTCGACGAACATTTAGGTCATTTTTCTCCTCCCTATATTTAATCTAGTCGAATTAGGGTTTTTAATCAATCTTGTCATTGGATTCACATTTAGGTCATTTTCATCCTCCCTAGGCTTATTCTTGTCCAATTAGGTTTTTTAACCAATTTGTGCATCCAATAGGAGCGTTTGTGTCATTGTATTCACATTTACTTCATTTTCATCCTACCTAGGCTTATTCTTTTCTAGTTAGAGTTTTGAACCAATTTGTGCATCCAATAAGTACATTGATGTCATTGGATTAACATTTAGGTCATTTTAATTCTCCATAGGGTTATTCTTGTCCAATTAGGGTTTTTAACCAATCTTGTGCATCCAATAAGTTCATTTGTGTCATTGGATTAACATTTAGGTCATTTTTGTCCTCCCTAGGCATATTCTTATCCAATTGTGGTTTTTAACCAATCTTGTGCATCCAATAGGTGTTTTGTGTTATTGGATGAACATTTAGGTCATTTTCGTACTCCCTAGGTTTATTCTAGTCAAATTAGTCTTTTTAACCAACCTTGTGCATTCAATAGGTGTGTATGTGTCATTGCATTCACATTTAAGTCATTTTCGTCCTCCCTAAGCTTATTCTTGTCCAATTAGGGTTTTCAACCAATCTTGTGCATCCAATAGGTGTTTTGTGTTATTGGATGAACATTTAGGTCATTTTCGTCCTCCCTAAGCTTATTCTTGTCCAATTAGGGTTTTCAACCAATCTTGTGCATCTAATAACTACATTTGTGTCATTGGATGAACATTTAGGTCATTTCCTTACTCATTAGGCTTATTGTTGTCAAGTTAGGCTTTTAAACAATCTTGTGCATCCATTAGGTGTGTTTGTGTCATTGGATGAACATTTAGGTTAATTTCGTCCATCTTAGGCTTATTCTTGTGCAATTAAGGTTTTAAACCAATCTTGTGCATCCAATAGGTGTTTTGTGTCATTGGATGAACATTTTTTTCATTTACGTCCTCCCTAGGCTTATTCTTTTCCAATTAGGGTTTTTAACCAATCTTGTGCCTCCAATAGGTGTGTTTGTGTCATTCGATGAACATTTAGATCATTTTCGTCCTCCTTAGGCTTATTCTTGTCCAATTAGGGTTTTTAAACAATTTTGTGCATCCAATAGGTGTGTTTGTGTCACTGGATGAACATTTAGGTCATTTTCATCCTCCCTAGGCTTCTTCTAGTCCAATTAGGGTTTTTAACCAATCTTGTGCATCCAATAAGTGTGTTTGAGTCATTGGACGAACATTTAGGTCGTTTTCGTCCTCCATAGGCTTACTCTTGTCCAATTAAGGTTTTTGAACGATTTTGTGCATCCAATAGGTGTGTTTGTGTCATTGGATGAACATTTATGTCATTTTCGTCGTCCCTAGATTTATTCTAGTCAAATTAGGATTTTTAACCAATCTTGTGCATCCAATAGGAGTGTTTCTGTCATTGGATTCACATTTAGGTCATTTTCTTCCTCCCAAGGCTTATTCTTGTCCAATTAAGTTTTTTTAACCAATTTGTGCATCCAATAAGTACATTTGTGTCATTAAATGAACATTTAGGTCATTTTAGTCCTCCTTAGGCTTATTCTTGTCGAATTAGGGTTTTTAACTAATCTTGTGCATCCAATAGGTGTGTTTGTGTCATTGGATGAACATTTAGGTCATTTTAGTCTTCCCTATGCTTCTTCTTGTCCAATTAGGGTTTTTAACCAATCTTGTGCATCCAATAGGTGTGTTTGTGTCATTGGATGAACATTTAGGTCATTTTAGTCTTCCCTATGCTTCTTCTTGTCCAATTAGGGTTTTTAACCAATCTTGTGCATCCAATAGGTGTGTTTGTGTCATTGGATGAACATTTAGGTCATTTTAGTCTTCCCTATGCTTCTTCTTGTCCAATTAGGGTTTTTAACCAATCTTGTGCATCCAATAGGTGTTATGTGTCATCGGATGAACGTTTAGGTCATTTTCGTCCTCCATACGCTAATTCCTGTCCAATTAGGGTTTATAAACAATTTTGTGCATCCAGTAGGTGTGTTTGTGTCATTGGATGAACAATTAGGTCATTTCCGTCCTCCCTAGGTTTATTCTAGTCCAATTAGGGTTTTTAACCAATCTTGTGCATCCAATAGGTGTGTATGTGTCATTGGATGAACATTTAGGTCATTTCCGTCCGCTAATTCTTGTCCAATTAGGGTTTTTAACCAATCTTGTGCATCTAATAAGTACATTTGTGTCATTTGATGAACATTTAGGTCATTTTCATCCTCCCTAGGCTTATCCTTGTCCAATTAGGGTTTTTAACCAATCTTGTGCATTTAATAAGTAAATTTGTGTCATTGGATGAACATTTAGGTCATTATGGTCCTCCCTAGGTTTATTCTAGCCAAATTAGAGTTTTTAACCAATCTTGTGCATCCAATAAGTTCATTTGTGTCATTCGATGAACATTTACGTCATTTCCGACCTCCCTAGATTTATTCTAGTCAAATTAGGGTTTTTAACCAATCTTCTGCATCAATCTTGTGCATCCAATAGGTGTGTCTGTGTCATTGGATGAACAATTAGGTCATTTCCGTCCTCCCTAGGTTTATTCTAGTCCAATAAGGTTTTTAACCAATCTTCTGCATCAATCTTGTGCATCCAATAGGTGTGTCTGTGTCATTGGATGAACAATTAGGTCATTTCCGTCCTCCCTAGGTTTATTCTAGTCCAATAAGGTTTTTAACCAATCTTGTGCATCCAATAAGTTCATTTGTGTCATTCGATGAACATTTACGTCATTTCCGACCTCCCTAGATTTATTCTAGTCAAATTAGGGTTTTTAACCAATCTTGTGCATCCAATAAGTTCATTTGTGTCATTGGATTAACATTTAGGTCATTTTCGTCATCCCTAGGCTTATTCTTATCAAATTATTGTTTTTCACCAATCTTGTGCATCCAATAAGTTCATTTGTGTCATTGGATTAACATTTAGGTCATTTTCGTCATCCCTAGGCTTATTCTTATCAAATTATTGTTTTTCACCAATCTTGTGCATCCAATAAGTTCATTTGTGTCATTGGATTAACATTTAGGTCATTTTCGTCATCCCTAGGCTTATTCTTATCAAATTATTGTTTTTAACTAATCTTGTGCATCCAATAGGTGTTTTGTGTCAATGGATGAACATTTACGTCATTTTTGTCCTCCATAGGCTTATTCTTGTCCAATTAGGGTTTTTAACCAATCTTGTGCATCCAATAGGTTAACCAATCTTGTGCATCCAATAGGTGTGTTTGTGTCACTGGATGAACATTTAGGTCATTTTCGTCATCCCTAGGCTTATTCTTATCAAATTATTGTTTTTAACTAATCTTGTGCATCCAATAGGTGTGTTTGTGTCACTGGATGAACATTTAGGTCATTTTCGTCATCCCTAGGCTTATTCTTATCAAATTATTGTTTTTAACTAATCTTGTGCATCCAATAGGTGTGTTTGTGTCACTGGATGAACATTTAGGTCATTTTCGTCATCCCTAGGCTTATTCTTATCAAATTATTGTTTTTAACTAATCTTGTGCATCCAATAGGTGTGTTTGTGTCACTAAATGGACATTTAGGTCATTTTCGTCCTCCATAGGCTTACTCTTGTCCAATTAGGGTTTTTAAACAATTTTGTGCATCCAATAGGTGTGTTTGTGTCATTGGATGAACATTTAGGTCATTTTCGTACTCCAAAGGTTTATTCTACTCAAATTAGTGTTTTTTAACAAACCTTGTGCCTTCAATAGGTGTGTATGTGTCATTGGATTCACATTTAGGTCATTTTCGTCCTCCCTAAGCTTATTCTTGTCAATTTAGGAATTTCAACCAGTCTTGTGCATCTAATAAGTACATTTGTGTCCTTGGATGATTTATTTAGGTCATTTCCTTACTCACTAGGCTTATTGTTGTCGAGTTAGGGTTTTTAATCAATCTTGTGCATCCAATAGGTGTGTTTGTGTCATTGGATGAACATTTATGTCATTTTCATCCTCCCTAGGCTTATTCTAGTCCAATTAGGGTTTTTAACCAATCTTGTGCATCCAATAGGTGTGTTTGTGTCATTGGATGAACATTTATGTCATTTTCATCCTCCCTAGGCTTATTCTAGTCCAATTAGGGTTTTTAACCAATCTTGTGCATCCAATAGGTGTGTTTGTGTCATTGGATGAACATTTATGTCATTTTCATCCTCCCTAGGCTTATTCTAGTCCAATTAGGGTTTTTAACCAATCTTGTGCATCCAATAGGTGTGTTTGTGTCATTGGATGAACATTTAGGTAAATTTCGTCCATCCTAGGCTTATTCTTGTCCAATTAGGGTTTTAAACCAATCTTGTCCATCCAATAGGTGTTTTGTGTCATTGGATGAACATTTTTGTCATTTACGTCCTCCCCAGGCCTAATTCTTGTCCAATTAGGGTTTTTAACCAATCTTGTCCATCCAATAGGTTGTTTTGTGTAATTGATGAACATTTAGATAATTTTCGTCCCCTTTATGCTTATTCTTTAACCAATCTTGTGAATCTAATAACTACATTTGTGTCATTGGATGAACATTTATGTCATTTTCATCCTCCCTAGGCTTATTCTAGTCCAATTAGGGTTTTTAACCAATCTTGTGCATCCAATAAGTGTGTTTGTGTCATTGGACGAGCAATTAGGTCATTTTCGTCCTCCATAGGCTTACTCTTGTCCAATTACGGTTTTTAAACAATTTGGTGCATCCAATAGGTGTGTTCGTGTCATTGGATTCACATTTAGGTGATTTTCATCCTCCCTATGCTTATTCTTGTCAAATTAGGGTTTTTAACCAATCTTGTGAATCTAATAACTACATTTGTGTCATTGGATGAACATTTAGGTCATTTTCATTCTCCCTAGGCTTATTATTGTCCAATTAGTGTTTTTAACCAAACTTGTGCATTTAATAAGTAAATTCTTGTCATTGGATGAACATTTAGGTCATTTTCATTCTCCCTAGGCTTATTATTGTCCAATTAGTGTTTTTAACCAAACTTGTGCATTTAATAAGTAAATTCTTGTCATTGGATGAACATTTAGGTCAATTTCGTCCATCTTAGGCTTATACTTGTCCAAGTAGCGTTTTAAACCAATCTTGTGCATCCAATAGGTGTTTTGTGTCATTGGATGAACATTTAGGTCATTTTTGTCCTTCATAGGCTTATTCGTGTCCAATTAGGGTTTTTAACCAATCTTCTGTCTCCAATATGTGTGTTTGTGTCATTCGAGGAACATTTAGGTCATTTTCGTCCTCCTTAGGCTTATTCTTGTCCAATTAGGGTTTTTAAACAATTTTGTGCATCCAATAGGTGTGTTTGTGTCACTGGATGAACATTTAGGTCACTTTCGTCCTCCCTAGGCCTATTCTAGTCCAATTAGGGTTTTTAACCAATCTTGTGTCTCCAATATGTGTGTTTGTGTCATTCGATGAACATTTAGGTCATTTTCGTCCTCCATAGGCCTATTCTTGTCCAATTAGGGTTTTTAACCAATCTTGTGTCTCCAATATGTGTGTTTGTGTCATTCGATGAACATTTAGGTCATTTTCGTCCTCCATAGGCCTATTCTTGTCCAATTAGGGTTTTTAAACAATTTTGTGCATCCAATAGGTGTGTTTGTGTCACTGGATGAACATTTAGGTCACTTTCGTCCTCCCTAGGCCTATTCTAGTCCAATTAGGGTTTTTAACCAATCTTGTGTCTCCAATATGTGTGTTTGTGTCATTCGATGAACATTTAGGTCATTTTCGTCCTCCATAGGCCTATTCTTGTCCAATTAGGGTTTTTAAACAATTTTGTGCATCCAATAGGTGTGTTTGTGTCACTGGATGAACATTTAGGTCACTTTCGTCCTCCCTAGGCCTATTCTAGTCCAATTAGGGTTTTTAACCAATCTTGTGTCTCCAATATGTGTGTTTGTGTCATTCGATGAACATTTAGGTCATTTTCGTCCTCCATAGGCCTATTCTTGTCCAATTAGGGTTTTTAAACAATTTTGTGCATCCAATAGGTGTGTTTGTGTCACTGGATGAACATTTAGGTCACTTTCGTCCTCCCTAGGCCTATTCTAGTCCAATTAGGGTTTTTAACCAATCTTGTGTCTCCAATATGTGTGTTTGTGTCATTCGATGAACATTTAGGTCATTTTCGTCCTCCATAGGCCTATTCTTGTCCAATTAGGGTTTTTAAACAATTTTGTGCATCCAATAGGTGTGTTTGTGTCACTGGATGAACATTTAGGTCACTTTCGTCCTCCCTAGGCCTATTCTAGTCCAATTAGGGTTTTTAACCAATCATGTGCATCCAATTAGTGTGTTATTGTCATTGGATGAAAATTTAGGTCATTTTCGTCCTGCATAGGCTTATTCTTGTCCAATTAGGGTTTTTAACCAATCTTGTGAATCTAATAACTACATTTGTGTCATTAGATGAACATTTAGGTCATTTTCATCCTCCCTACGCTTATTATTGTCCAATTAGTGTTTTTAACCAAACTTGTGCATTTAATAAGTAAATTTGGGTCATTGGATGAACATTTAGGTCAATTTCGTCCATCTTAGGCTTATTCTTGTTCAATTAGGGTTTTAAACCATTCTTGTGCATCCAATAGGTGTTTTGTGTCATTGGATGAACATTTAGGTCATTTTCGTCCTCCATAGGCTTATTCTTGTCCAATTAGGGTTTTTAAACAATTTTGTGCATCCAATAGGCGTGTTTGTGTCACTGGATGAACATTTTGGTCACTTTCGTCCTCCCTAGGCCTATTCTAGTCCACTTAGGGTTTTTAACCAATCTTGAGCATCCAATAAGTGTGTTACTGTCATTGGATGAAAATTTAGGTCATTTTCGTCCTCCATAAGCTTATTCTTGTCCAATTAGGGTTTTTAACCAATCTTGTGAATCTAATAACTACATTTGTGTCATTGGATGAACATTTAGGTCATTTTCATCCTCCCTACGCTTATTATTGTCCAATTAGGGTTTTTAAACAATTTTGTGCATCCAATAGGTATGTTTGTGTCACTGGATGAACATTTAGGTCAATTTCTTCCTCCGTAGGCCTATTCTAGTCCACTTAGGGTTTTTAACCAATCTTGAGCATCCAATAAGTGTGTTACTGTCATTGGATGAAAATTTAGGTCATTTTCGTCCTCCATAAGCTTATTCTTGTCCAATTAGGGTTTTTAACCAATCTTGTGAATCTAATAACTACATTTGTGTCATTGGATGAACATTTAGGTCATTTTCATCCTCCCTACGCTTATTATTGTCCAATTAGTGTTTTTAACCAAACTTGTGCATTTAATAAGTAAATTTGGGTCATTGGATGAACATTTAGGTCAATTTCGTCCATCTTAGGCTTATTCTTGTTCAATTAGGGTTTTAAACCATTCTTGTGCATCCAATAGGTGTTTTGTGTCATTGGATGAACTTTTAGGTCATTTTCGTCCTCCATAGGCCTATTCTTGTCCAATTAGGGTTTTTAACCAATCTTGTGTCTCCAATATGTGTGTTTGTGTCATTCGATGAACATTTAGGTCATTTTCGTCCCTAGGCTTATTATTGTCCAATTAGTGTTTTTAACCAAACTTGTGCATTTAATAAGTAAATTTGGGTCATTGGATGAACATTTAGGTCAATTTCGTCCATCTTAGGCTTATTCTTGTTCAATTAGGGTTTTAAACCATTCTTGTGCATCGAATAGGTGTTTTGTTGGTATGTACGACCTCGTAATAATCGGAATATATCAGAATGTATCAGTTCTTTAAGAATTTAAATCAATTTCATACACACAACGGAATTTAAATTGTGGCATACAAGATTAGCAAGTTTTATTAGATTGATATGAGATTAATCAAGATGCATACAAGTCAAATTATAAGATTAAACAATATTACTTATCACAGACTATGTTTAACATGCATCTAATATTAATCACATATACAAATATATCAAGATAGAAAATTAAAGGAGTTAAGGGTTAGAGAAGATTGCACCAAGAATTTATACTGGTTCAGTTGTCAACTTGACAACCTACATCCAGTCCTGAAAATCCAAACGGATTTCAGATTTTCTTCTCCAATAGAAAGAATCAATTACAGATTGTCCAGTTTCCTCCCCGAAACCTATCTATCTTAATGATCTCTTTCCTATTGATCACCCTCTGATCCTTGTAGATACTCAGCAATCTATCACAGAATCAAAGTACAACTCTTTCTTGTTGAGCACTCTCACCCAAGAAAGTAGCCACCAGTTTCTAGCTGGCTTTTCTCGCTTTCGTTTTTGTTTCAAAGAATTATTACAAACAGAATTAAGGAAGAACAAAAAGTAGTCTTTAATCTTGGTCAATATGGCTTCTCACAATTCTGGATATTCAAAGATTGTTCATGAGAACCCTTGTCTTTCAAGATCACTTTTCCAGCTATCTTTTTGATTGTTGATAATCTTCTTTTTCTTTGATCTGAAAAAGTAATCTCAGTGTATTAACCAAGTGTTATTGAGAGTTCTTTTTATATCAAGAATATTCAAAGTGTTTTTCAGATTGTTATTGAAAGAATGATTGAAGACAGTTTATATAGTTTCTGAAAAACATATTAATCAATCGATTTACCAATCGATTTCTTAAAGTGATAAAACCAGTCTAATCGATTTGCCAATCGATTATCGTGTGTCTTGTTTTTCTTGAATCTTGAAACTATATAATCCAATCGATTTACCAATCGATTCTTTAAACAACATTTTTCAGTGATTATGTTAAGACTGATATGCATCGATTTCGTAATCGATTGCAGATGTTATGTTCAAACTGAAACACATATCAATCGATTTCGTAATCGATTTATTTAAGTCTTCATAATCGATTAACAAATACTCAAAATCGATTTGGCCATAAGCTGAGAGTTCACTGGGTTTTTAAAAGATCTTTCAATCGATTTGCCAATCGATTGTGTTTAAGTCAGTGACTCAGCTATTTTGATATTAATCGACGTGCTAATCGATTTGTATGTATTTGTCTGAAAACGTTCTTACCTGGGATTTAGTTCAATCGATTTCCCAATCGATTGCAACCAAATTTAACTTGATTGAAATTTTATAACATAGATTGTCCAATCGATTTGTACGTCACAGGAAAAGTTATTTTGCAAGTGATATTTAAGCAATCGATTTGCCAATCGATTACCCTTAAAATTGGGGTATCACTGTGTGACTTATCCAATCGATTTTCCAATCGATTTATTTCAATCAGGTTTATTTGTGAAATGTATAATCGATTTGTCAATCGATTACCCTCAAAATTGGGGTGCTACTGACTTGTGCAATTTTCATTTCTAATTTAGTCAGTCGATTGCCCAATCGATTATACCAACACAAACAATTGTGTTTCCTTACACCCTTGTTATGAAATCGATTTCCCAATCGATTTGCTTCAGTCAAAAATCAACTTTTGTTGATTTCTTGTGTTCCAAGCAACCTGTTCCAAGTGTGTAGGATTTGATTGTTGTTCCTGAAATCTTGCTCAATTCAAATATTAGATTTATCATGTATTGTATGAACATTGTTGAATTATTAATTATGTCAAAATTAGGAATCAAAGGATCAAAATCCAACAATCTCCCCCTTTTTGGCATAATTGACAATTCATACAATTGTAACTTGAGCATTTCAAAACAACAAGCATAAGTGTATTATAAACTACATTATTAATTATTATTAAGTATCAGAGCAAAACATCATCAAAACATCAGATTGTAAAGACAATGCAACTATCAAGTTATAATTTTTATCTCCCCCTTTGTCAGTTAAGTCAAAAAGGTAAAAAAAAAAAAACAATTCCTCCCCCTATGTTACATAACATAAGCATTGGGTTTGAAATCAATCATAAAACATAGTGCATCAGAAACAATGAAGTTCAAGTGTATCAGGTCAAAAACAATCAATGCAATTAATGAGCAACTTAGATGATATATCATTAAAAAAAAATTCATCATACATCACAGAATTATAACAGGTCAGAGCAAAACAGTATGAAACCTAAGGGTCCTAATCACCTAATCTAGGTTGGTCCTCACTATCATCTATGGGAGAGGTTGAGACCGCTGTATTATCCTCAGCAGGTGTCTCCTCACCGTGAGTCTCAGGGTTATCTAGGGGATTTGGGTTAGGTTCATCTGCAGCTTGACGACCAATATCCGCGATATCTTCAAATGACAGTTTGATGCCGAGGTGTGCTTGAATCGCATCCACATCTTGAACAACCGAGTTCAAGGAGGCTTGCAGAGTCCTTAAACTTGCTTCCAATCTGGACTGAGATTCCAACACTTTGGCATTGTGTGCCATCTGAGCTTCAATGAATTCTATTATTCTGTTCACAAAATCAGGAGTAGCAGATTCAGTGACTGGTTGAGGTTGAGGTTGAGGTTGGGCTGGTTCAACAGTAGCTTGAGGTCTTATCCATTTTCCATGTAACCGCTTCAATTGCATCTGATTCACGATTGATTCACCAAACACCAGGGTGGTTTTAGCAGATTCCTCATTTCCAAATGAAACCTTGAAG
>NC_021160.2:27794513-27797625 GCF_000331145.2 Cicer arietinum | reverse complement strand
TCCAATCACACAAACACGCTTATTGGATGCACAAGATTTGTTAAAAACTCAAATTGGACAAGAATAAGCCTAGGGTGGACGAAAATTTCCTAAATGTTTCTCCAATAACACATAAGAACTTATTGGACGCACAAGATTGGTTAAAAAACCTAATTGAACTAGAATAAGCCTAAGAAGGACCAAATGGACCTAAATGTTCATCCAATGACAAAAACACACCTCTTGGATGTACAAGGTTGGTAAAAAAAGCCTAATTGGACCAGAATAACACTGGGGAGGACGAAAATGACCTAAATGTTCATCCAATAACACAAAGACACCTATTGGATGCACAATATTGGTTATAAACCCTAATTGGACAAGAATAAGCCTATGGAGGACGAGAATGACCTAAATGCTAATCCAATGACACAAACACACTTATTGGGTGCACAAGATTAGTTTAAAACCCTAATTGGACTAGAATAATCCAAGGGAAGACAAAAATGAGCTAAATGTTCAACAAATGACACAAATACACCTATTGAATGCACAAGATTGGTTAAAAATCCTAATTGCACTAGAATAAGCATAGGTAAGAAGAAAATGATCTAAAAGTTAATCCAATAACAAAAACACACCTATTGGATGCACAAGATTCGTTAAAAATCATAATTGGACTACATTAAGCCTCGGGACGCGAAATGACCTTAATGTTAATACAATAACACAAATGAACTTATTGGATGCACAATATTGGTTAAAAACCCTAATTAGACAAGAAAAAGTCTAGGGAGGACAGAAATGATCGAAATGTTAATCCAATGAAACAAACACACATATTGGATGCACAAGTTTGGCTAAAACCCCTAATTGGACTAGAATAAGCCTAGGGATGACGAAAATGACCTAAATGTTTATCCAATGACACAAAAGAACTTATTGGATACACAAGATTGGTTAAAAACCCTAATTGGACAAGAATAAGCCTAGCGAGGACGAAAATGACGTAAATGTTCATCAAATGACACAAACACACCTATTGGAAACACAAGATTCGTTAAAAATAGTAATTGGAGTAGAATAAGCCTCGTGAGGATGAAAATGACCTGAATGTTTATCCAATGATAGAAAAGAACTTATTGGATACACAAGATTGGTTAAAAACCCTAATTGGACAAGAATAAGCCTAGCGAGGACGAAAATGACGTAAATGTTCATCAAATGACACAAACACTCCTATTGGAAACACAAGATTCGTTAAAAATAGTAATTGGAGTAGAATAAGCCTCGTGAGGATGAAAATGACCTGAATGTTTATCCAATGATAGAAAAGAACTTATTGGATACACAAGATTGGTTAAAAACCCTAATTAAACAAGAATAAGTCTACGAGGGACGAAAATGACCTAAATGGTCATCCAATTACACAAACACACCTATTGGATGCACAAGATTGTTTAAATATCCTATTTGGACTAGAATAAGCCTAAGGAGGACGAAAATGACCTAAATGTGAATCCAATGACGCTAACCCACCTATTGGATGCACAAGATTGGTAAAAACCCTAATTGGATTAGAATAAGCTTCGTGATGACGAAAATGACCTATATATTTATCCTATAACACAAAAGAACTTATTGGATACACAAGATTAATTTAAAACTCTTATTGAACAAGAATAAGCCTCTAGAGGATGAAAATAACCTAAATGTTTATCCAATGACACAAATGAACTTATTGGATGCACAAGATTGGTTAAAAACCCTAATTAGACAAGAATAAGCCTACCGAGGACAAACTAATTAGACAAGAATAAGCCTAACGAGGACAAAAATGACCTAAATGTTCATCCAATGACACAAACACACCTATTGGATGCACAAGATTGGTTAAAAACACTAACTGGACAAGAATAACCCTAGGGAGGATGAAATGACCAAAATGTTCATCCAATGACACAAACCCACTTATGGGATGCACAAGATTGGTTAAAAACCCTAATTGGACTTGAATAGGCCTCGAGAGGTCGAAAATGATCTAATTGTTAATCCAATGAAACAAAC
Organism: Cicer arietinum; assembly: GCF_000331145.2. NCBI lineage: Eukaryota > Viridiplantae > Streptophyta > Magnoliopsida > Fabales > Fabaceae > Cicer > Cicer arietinum. Next base: position 27,795,579 of record NC_021160.2, on the reverse strand, counting down.
ACTCCTATTGGAAGCACAAGATTGGTTAAAAACCCTAATTCAATGAAACAAACACACCTATTGGAAGCACATGATTGGTTAAAAACCCTAATTTCACTAGAATGAGCCTAGGGGGGACGAAAATGACCTAAATGTTCGTCCAATGACACAAACACACCTATTGGATGCCCAAGATTGCTTTAAAACCCAAATTGGAGTAGAATAAGCCTAGGGCGAAAAAATATGAACTATGATTGGAGGAACACGATTGGTTAAAAACCCTAACTGGACTAGAATAAGCATAGGTAGGACCAAATTGACCCAAAAGTTCATCCAATGACAAAAACACACCTATTGGATGTACAAGATTGTTTAAAAACAATATATGGACAAGAATAAGTCTAGGGAGGATGAGAATGACCTAAATGTTCATCCAATGACACAAACACACCTATTGGATGCATAAGATTGGTTAAAAACCCTAATTGAACAAGAATAAGCCTAGGGAGGACGGGAGTGACCTAAATGTTCCTCCAATGACACAAATATTCCTATTGGATGCACAAGATTTGTTAAAAACCATAATTGGACAAGAATAAGCCTAGGGACGACAAAAATGACCTAAATGCTTATCCAATGACACAAATACACCTAATTGGTGCACTAGATTGGTTTAAAACCCTAATTGCACTAGAATAAGCCTAGGGAAGACAAAATGACATAAATGTTCACCCAATGACACAAACACGCCTATTTGATGCACTAGATAGGTTAAAAACCCTAATTGGACTAGAATAAGCCTAGGTCGAACGAATATGACCTAAAAGTTAATACAATGACAAAAATACACCTATTGGATGCACAAGATTAGTTAAAAATCGTAATTGGACTAAATAAGACTAGGGACGGCGAAAATGACCTAAATGTTAATCCAACGACACAGACACTCCTATTGGATGCACAAGATTGGTTAAAAACCCTAATTGGACTAGAATAACACTAGGGAGGACGAAAATGACCTAAATGTTAATCCAATGACACAAACACACCTATTGGATGCACAAGATTGGTTAAAAATCGTATTGGA
>NC_021160.2:27793510-27794298 GCF_000331145.2 Cicer arietinum | reverse complement strand
ATTGGACTAGAATAAGCCTAGGGAGGACACAAATGACTTAAATGTTCATCTAATGGCACAAACACACCTATTGGATGCACAAGATTGGTTAAAAATCGTAATTGGACTAGAATAAGCCTAGGGAGGACGAAAATGACCTAAATGTTAATCCAATGACACAAACAGACCTATTGGATACACAAGATTGTTTAAAAACCCTAACTGGACTAGAATAACACTAAGGAGGATGAAAATGACCTAAATGTTCATCCAATGACACACACACATCTATTGGATGCACAAGATTGCTTAAAAATCCTAATTGGACTAGAATAAGCTTAGTGATGATGAAAATGACCTAAATGTTCATCCAATGACAAAAGCGCACGTATTGAATGTACAAGATTGGTTTAAAAGCCTAATTGGATAAGAATAAGACTAGGGAGGATGAAAATGAACTAAATGTTAATCCAACGACACAAACACACCTATTTGGTGCACAAGATTGGATGAAAACACTAATTGGACTTGAATAAACCCAGGGAGGACAAAAATTACCTAATTGTTCATCCAATCACACAAACACACCTATTGGATGCACAAGATTGGTTAAAAATCCTAATTGGACTAGAATAAGCCTTAGGAGGACGAAAAAGACCTAAATATTAATCCATTGACACAAACACCCCTATTGGAAGTAGAAGACGAGTTAAAAACTGTAATTGGACTAGATTAAGCATAGCGAAGTCGTAAATGACCGCCGAAATGTTCATCCAATGACACAAACACACCTATTGGATGCACGAGAG
>NC_021160.2:27778486-27793236 GCF_000331145.2 Cicer arietinum | reverse complement strand
TTGGACAAGAACAAGCCTAGGGAGGACGAAAATGACCTAAATGTTCATCCAATTACACAAATGAACTTATTGGATGCACAAGTTGGTTAAAAACACTAATTGGACAAGAATAAGCCTAGGGAGGAAGAAAATGACCTAAATGTTCATCCAATGACACAAACACACCAATTGGATTCACAAGACTGGTTAAAAACCCTAATTGGACAAGAATAAGCCTAGGGAGGACGAAAATGACCTAAATGTTCATCCAATGACACAAATGAACTTATTGGATGCACAAGATTGGTTAACAACCCTAATTGGACAAGAATAAACCTAGGGAGGACGAAAATGACCTAAATCTTAATCCAATGACACAAATACACCTATTGGGTGCACAAGATTGGTTTAAAACCCTGATTGGCCTATAATAAGCCTATGGAAGACGAAATGACCTAAATGGTCACCCAATGACACAAACACACCTATTTTATGCACTGGATTGGTTAAAAACCGTAATTGGACTAGAATAAGCCTAGGTCGGAGGAAAATGACCTAAAAGTTAATCCAACGACAAAAATACAACTATTGGATGCACAAGATTGGTTAAAAATCCTAATTGGACTAGAATAAGATTAGGGAGGACGAAAATGACCTAAATGTTAATCCAATGACTCAAACACTCCTATTGGATGCAAAAGATTGGTTAAAACCCCTAATTGGACTAGAATAACACTAGGGTGGACAAAAATGACCTAAATGTTAATCCAGTGACACAAACACACTTATTTGAAGCACAACATTGGATAAATACCCTAATTGGACTATAATAAGCCAAGGGAGGACGAAAATGACCTAAATGTTCATCCAATGACAAAAACACACCTATTGGATGTACAAGATTGGTTAAAAACCCTAATTGGACAAGAATAAGCCTAGGGAGGACGAAAATGACCCAAATGTGAATCCAATGAAACTAACACACCTATTGGTAGCACAAGATTGGTTAAAAACACTTATTGGACTAGAATGAGCCTCGTGAGGACGTAAATGACCTAAATGTTTATCCAATGTCTCAAACACACCTATTAGATGCATAAGATTGGTTAAAAACCATAAATGGATAAGAATAAGCCTAGGGAGGAAGAAAATGACCTAAATGTTCATCCAATGACACAAACACACCTATTGGATGCACAAGATTGGTTAAAAACCCTAATTGGACTAGAATAAGCCTAGGGACGACGAAAATGACCTAAATGTTAATCCAATGACAAAAACACACCTATTGGAAGCATAAGATTGGATAAAAACCTTAATTGGACTAGAATAAGTCTCCGGAAAACAACAATGACCTGAATGTTAATCAAATGACACAAACACACCTATTGGATGCACAAGATTTGTTTAAAACCCAAATTGGACTAGAATAAACCTAGGGAGGACGAAAATGATCTATATGTTCATCCAATGACAAAAGCACACGTATTGAATGTACAAGATAGGTTTAAAAGCCTAATTGGATAAGAATAAGACTAGGGAGGATGAAAATGAACTAAATGTTAATCCAATGACACAAACACACCTATTGGATGCCCCAGGTTGGGTAAAAACCCTAATTGGACAAGAATAAGCCTAGAGAGGACGAAAATGACATAAATGTTAATCCAATGACACAAATGAACATATTGGATGAACAAGATTGGTTAAAAACCCTAATTGTACAAGAATAAGTCGACGGAGGACACAAATAAACTAAATGTTTATCCAATGACACAAACACACCTATTAGATGCACAAGATTGGTTAAAAACCCTAATTGGACTTGAATAGGCCTCGGGAGGACGAAAATGACCTAATTGTTAATCCAATGAAACAAACACACTTATTGGATACACAAGATTGGTTAAAAACCTAAACTGGACTAGAATAATCCTAGGAAGGACCAAATTGACCATAATGTTCATCCAATGACACAAATACACCAATTGTATGTACAAGATTGGTTAAAAACACTAACTGGACAAGAATAAGCCTAGGGAGGACGGGAATGACCTAAATGTTCATCCAATGACACAAACACACCTATCTGTTGCAAAAGATTGGTTAAAAACACTAGTTTGACTAGAATAAGCCGAAGGAGGATTAAAATGACCTAAACGTTCATCGAATGAGAGAAACCCATATATTGGATGCATAAGATTGGTTAAAAACCTTAATTGGACTTGAATAAGCCTTGGGAGGACGAAAATGACCTGAATGTTAGTCCAATCACACAAACACGCTTATTGGATGCACAAGATTTGTTAAAAACTCAAATTGGACAAGAATAAGCCTAGGGTGGACGAAAATTTCCTAAATGTTTCTCCAATAAGACATAAGAACTTATTGGACGCACAAGATTGGTTAAAAAACCTAATTGAACTAGAATAAGCCTAAGAAGGACCAAATGGACCTAAATGTTCACCCAATGACAAAAACACACCTCTTGGATGTACAAGATTGGTAAAAAAAGCCTAATTGGACCAGAATAACCCTAGGGAGGACGAAAATGACCTAAATGTTCATCCAATAACACAAACACACCTATTGGATGCACAATATTTGTTATAAACCCTAATTGGACAAGAATAAGCCTATGGAGGACGAGAATGACCTAAATGCTAATCCAATGACACAAACACACTTATTGGGTGCACAAGATTAGTTTAAAACCCTAATTGGACTAGAATAATCCAAGGGAAGACAAAAATGAGCTAAATGTTCAACAAATGACACAAATACACCTATTGAATGCACAAGATTGGTTAAAAACCCTAATTATACAAGAATAAGCCTATAGAGGATAAGCCTAGGGAGGACGGGAGTGACCTAAATGTTCCTCCAATGACACAAATATTCCTATTGGATGCACAAGATTGGTTAAAAACCCTAATTATACAAGAATAAGCCTATAGAGGATAAGCCTAGGGAGGACGGGAGTGACCTAAATGTTCCTCCAATGACACAAATATTCCTATTGGATGCACAAGATTGGTTAAAAACCCTAATTATACAAGAATAAGCCTATAGAGGATAAGCCTAGGGAGGACGGGAGTGACCTAAATGTTCCTCCAATGACACAAATATTCCTATTGGATGCACAAGATTGGTTAAAAACCCTAATTATACAAGAATAAGCCTATAGAGGATAAGCCTAGGGAGGACGGGAGTGACCTAAATGTTCCTCCAATGACACAAATATTCCTATTGGATGCACAAGATTGGTTAAAAACCCTAATTATACAAGAATAAGCCTATAGAGGATAAGCCTAGGGAGGACGGGAGTGACCTAAATGTTCCTCCAATGACACAAATATTCCTATTGGATGCACAAGATTGGTTAAAAACCCTAATTATACAAGAATAAGCCTATAGAGGATAAGCCTAGGGAGGACGGGAGTGACCTAAATGTTCCTCCAATGACACAAATATTCCTATTGGATGCACAAGATTGGTTAAAAACCCTAATTATACAAGAATAAGCCTATAGAGGATAAGCCTAGGGAGGACGGGAGTGACCTAAATGTTCCTCCAATGACACAAATATTCCTATTGGATGCACAAGATTGGTTAAAAACCCTAATTATACAAGAATAAGCCTATAGAGGATAAGCCTAGGGAGGACGGGAGTGACCTAAATGTTCCTCCAATGACACAAATATTCCTATTGGATGCACAAGATTGGTTAAAAACCCTAATTATACAAGAATAAGCCTATAGAGGATAAGCCTAGGGAGGACGGGAGTGACCTAAATGTTCCTCCAATGACACAAATATTCCTATTGGATGCACAAGATTGGTTAAAAACCCTAATTATACAAGAATAAGCCTATAGAGGATAAGCCTAGGGAGGACGGGAGTGACCTAAATGTTCCTCCAATGACACAAATATTCCTATTGGATGCACAAGATTGGTTAAAAACCCTAATTATACAAGAATAAGCCTATAGAGGATAAGCCTAGGGAGGACGGGAGTGACCTAAATGTTCCTCCAATGACACAAATATTCCTATTGGATGCACAAGATTGGTTAAAAACCCTAATTATACAAGAATAAGCCTATAGAGGATAAGCCTAGGGAGGACGGGAGTGACCTAAATGTTCCTCCAATGACACAAATATTCCTATTGGATGCACAAGATTGGTTAAAAACCCTAATTATACAAGAATAAGCCTATAGAGGATAAGCCTAGGGAGGACGGGAGTGACCTAAATGTTCCTCCAATGACACAAATATTCCTATTGGATGCACAAGATTGGTTAAAAACCCTAATTATACAAGAATAAGCCTATAGAGGATAAGCCTAGGGAGGACGGGAGTGACCTAAATGTTCCTCCAATGACACAAATATTCCTATTGGATGCACAAGATTTGTTAAAAACCATAATTGGACAAGAATAAGCCTAGGGACGACAAAAATGACCTAAATGCTTATCCAATGACACAAATACACCTAATTGGTGCACTAGATTGGTTTAAAACCCTAATTGCACTAGAATAAGCCTAGGGAAGACAAAATGACATAAATGTTCACCCAATGACACAAACACGCCTATTTGATGCACTAGATAGGTTAAAAACCCTAATTGGACTAGAATAAGCCTAGGTCGAACGAATATGACCTAAAAGTTAATACAATGACAAAAATACACCTATTGGATGCACAAGATTAGTTAAAAATCGTAATTGGACTAAATAAGACTAGGGACGGTGAAAATGACCTAAATGTTAATCCAACGACACAGACACTCCTATTGGATGCACAAGATTGATTAAAAACCCTAATTGGACTAGAATAACACTAGGGAGGACGAAAATGACCTAAATGTTAATCCAATGACACAAACACACCTATTGGATGCACAAGATTGGTTAAAAATCGTATTGGAATAGAATAAGCCTAGGGAGGACACAAATGACCTAAATGTTCATCTAATGGCACAAACACACCTATTGGATGCACAAGATTGGTTAAAAATCGTAATTGGACTAGAATAAGCCTAGGGAGGACGAAAATGACCTAAATGTTAATCCAATGACACAAACAGACCTATTGGATACACAAGATTCTTTAAAAACCCTAACTGGACTAGAATAAGCCAAGGGAGGACCAAATTGACCTAAAAGTTCATCCAATTACAAAAACACATCTATTGGATGTACAAGAATGGTTAAAAACCCTAATTGGACAAGAATAATCCTAGGGAGGACTAAAATGACCTAAATGTGAATACATTGAAACTAACACACCTATTGGTTGCAGAAGATTGGTTAAAAACACTGATTGGACTAGAATAAGCCTCGTGAGGACGAAAATGACCTAAATGTTTATCCAATGTAAAACATGGCTATTGGATGCATAAGATTGGTTAAAAACCATAAATGGACAACAATAAGCCTAGGGAGGAAACAAATAAACTAAATGTTCATCCAATAACACAAACACACCTATTGGATCCACAAGATTGGTTAAAAACCCTAATTGGACTAGAATAAGCCTAAGGAGAACAAAAATTAACTAAATGGTAATCCAATGACACAAACACATCTATTGGAGGAACACGATTGGTTAAAAACACTAACTGGACTAGAATAATCCTAGGAAGGACCAAATTGACCTTAATGTTCATCCAATGACAAAAACACACCTCTTGGATGTATAAAATTGGTAAAAAAGCCTAATTGGACCAGAATAAGCCTAGGGAGGACGCAAATGACCTAAATGTTCATCTAATAACACAAACACGCCTATTTGGTGCACAAGATTGTATAAAAACCCTAATTATACAAGAATAAGCCGATAGAGCACGAAGCTGACATAAATGCTCCTCCAATGACACAAACATACCTATGGAGGAACACGATTGGTTAAAAACACTAACTGGACTAGAATAATCCTAGGAAGGACCAAATTGACCTAAATGTTCATCTAATAACACAAACACGCCTATTTGGTGCACAAGATTGTATAAAAACCCTAATTATACAAGAATAAGCCGATAGAGCACGAAGCTGACATAAATGCTCCTCCAATGACACAAACATACCTATGGAGGAACACGATTGGTTAAAAACACTAACTGGACTAGAATAATCCTAGGAAGGACCAAATTGACCTAAATGTTCATCTAATAACACAAACACGCCTATTTGGTGCACAAGATTGTATAAAAACCCTAATTATACAAGAATAAGCCGATAGAGCACGAAGCTGACATAAATGCTCCTCCAATGACACAAACATACCTATGGAGGAACACGATTGGTTAAAAACACTAACTGGACTAGAATAATCCTAGGAAGGACCAAATTGACCTAAATGTTCATCTAATAACACAAACACGCCTATTTGGTGCACAAGATTGTATAAAAACCCTAATTATACAAGAATAAGCCGATAGAGCACGAAGCTGACATAAATGCTCCTCCAATGACACAAACATACCTATGGAGGAACACGATTGGTTAAAAACACTAACTGGACTAGAATAATCCTAGGAAGGACCAAATTGACCTAAATGTTCATCTAATAACACAAACACGCCTATTTGGTGCACAAGATTGTATAAAAACCCTAATTATACAAGAATAAGCCGATAGAGCACGAAGCTGACATAAATGCTCCTCCAATGACACAAACATACCTATGGAGGAACACGATTGGTTAAAAACACTAACTGGACTAGAATAATCCTAGGAAGGACCAAATTGACCTAAATGTTCATCTAATAACACAAACACGCCTATTTGGTGCACAAGATTGTATAAAAACCCTAATTATACAAGAATAAGCCGATAGAGCACGAAGCTGACATAAATGCTCCTCCAATGACACAAACATACCTATGGAGGAACACGATTGGTTAAAAACACTAACTGGACTAGAATAATCCTAGGAAGGACCAAATTGACCTAAATGTTCATCTAATAACACAAACACGCCTATTTGGTGCACAAGATTGTATAAAAACCCTAATTATACAAGAATAAGCCGATAGAGCACGAAGCTGACATAAATGCTCCTCCAATGACACAAACATACCTATGGAGGAACACGATTGGTTAAAAACACTAACTGGACTAGAATAATCCTAGGAAGGACCAAATTGACCTAAATGTTCATCTAATAACACAAACACGCCTATTTGGTGCACAAGATTGTATAAAAACCCTAATTATACAAGAATAAGCCGATAGAGCACGAAGCTGACATAAATGCTCCTCCAATGACACAAACATACCTATGGAGGAACACGATTGGTTAAAAACACTAACTGGACTAGAATAATCCTAGGAAGGACCAAATTGACCTAAATGTTCATCTAATAACACAAACACGCCTATTTGGTGCACAAGATTGTATAAAAACCCTAATTATACAAGAATAAGCCGATAGAGCACGAAGCTGACATAAATGCTCCTCCAATGACACAAACATACCTATGGAGGAACACGATTGGTTAAAAACACTAACTGGACTAGAATAATCCTAGGAAGGACCAAATTGACCTAAATGTTCATCTAATAACACAAACACGCCTATTTGGTGCACAAGATTGTATAAAAACCCTAATTATACAAGAATAAGCCGATAGAGCACGAAGCTGACATAAATGCTCCTCCAATGACACAAACATACCTATGGAGGAACACGATTGGTTAAAAACACTAACTGGACTAGAATAATCCTAGGAAGGACCAAATTGACCTAAATGTTCATCTAATAACACAAACACGCCTATTTGGTGCACAAGATTGTATAAAAACCCTAATTATACAAGAATAAGCCGATAGAGCACGAAGCTGACATAAATGCTCCTCCAATGACACAAACATACCTATGGAGGAACACGATTGGTTAAAAACACTAACTGGACTAGAATAATCCTAGGAAGGACCAAATTGACCTAAATGTTCATCTAATAACACAAACACGCCTATTTGGTGCACAAGATTGTATAAAAACCCTAATTATACAAGAATAAGCCGATAGAGCACGAAGCTGACATAAATGCTCCTCCAATGACACAAACATACCTATTGGATGCACAAGATTTCTAAAAAACCATAATTTGACAAGCATAAGCCTAGGGACGACGAAAATGACCTAAATGTTAATCCAACGACACAAAACTTCCTATTGGATGCACAAGATTGGTTAAAAACCCTAGTTGGACTACAATAACACTAGGGAGGACGAAAATGACCAAAATGTTAATCCAATGACACAAACACATATATTGGTTGCATAAGAGTGGTTAAAAAAGTAATTGGACTAGAATAAGCCTAGGGAGGACGAAAATGACCTAAATGTTAATCCAATGACACAATAACACCTATTGGGTACACAAGATTGTTTAAAAACCTTAACTGGACAAGAATAAGCCTAGGGAGAACCAAATTGACCTAAATGTTCATCCAATTACAAAAACACATCTATTGGATGTACAAGAATGGTTAAAAACCCTAATTGGACTAGAATAAGCCTAGGGAGAACCAAATTGACCTAAATGTTCATCCAATGACACAAACACACTTATTGGGTGCACATGATACTCCTATTGGATGCACAAGATTGGTTAAAAACACTGATTGGACTAGAATAAGCCTAGGGAGAACCAAATTGACCTAAATGTTCATCCAATGACACAAACACACTTATTGGGTGCACATGATACTCCTATTGGATGCACAAGATTGGTTAAAAACACTGATTGGACTAGAATAAGCCTAGGGAGAACCAAATTGACCTAAATGTTCATCCAATGACACAAACACACTTATTGGGTGCACATGATACTCCTATTGGATGCACAAGATTGGTTAAAAACACTGATTGGACTAGAATAAGCCTAGGGAGAACCAAATTGACCTAAATGTTCATCCAATGACACAAACACACTTATTGGGTGCACATGATACTCCTATTGGATGCACAAGATTGGTTAAAAACACTGATTGGACTAGAATAAGCATAGGTAAGAAGAAAATGACCTAAAAGCTGATCCAATGACAAAAACACACCTATTGGATGCACATGATTGGTTAAAAATCACAATTGGACTACATTAAGCCTCGAAAGGCGAAATGACCTTAATGTTAGTACAATAACAAAAACGAATTTATAGGATGCACAATATTGGTTAATAACCCGAATTAGACAAGAATAAGTCTAGGGAAGATGAAAATGACCTAAATGTTCATCCAATGACACAAACACACCTATTGGATGCACAAGATTGGTTAAAAACCCTAATTGGACAAGAATAAGCCTAGGGAGGACGAAAATGATCAAAATGTTCATCGAATGACACAAACACACATATTGGATGTACAGGATTGGCTAAAACCCCTAACTAGACTAGGATAAGCCGAGGGAGGACTAAAATGACCAAAATGTTCAACGAATGAGATAAACCCACCTATTGGATGTATAGGATTGGTTAAAAACCTCAATTGGACCAGAATAAGCCTAGGGACGACGAAAAAAACCTAAATGTTCATCCAATAAAACAAGCACACCTATTGGATCCACAAGATTTGTTAAAAACTCAAATTGGACTATAATACGCCTATAGTGGAAGAAAATGACCTAAATGTTTCCCCAATAACACATATGAACTTATTGGACGCACAAGATCAGTTAAAAACCCTAATTGGACTAGAATAAGCCTATAAGGGACGAATTTGACTTAAATGTTAATCCAATGACACAAACACACCTATTGGATGCACAAGATTGGTTAAAAACACTAATTGGACAAGAATAAGCCTAGGGATGACGAAATGACCAAAATGTTCATCCAATGACACAAACACACCTATTGGATGCACAAGATTGGTTAAAAACACTAATTGGACAAGAATAAGCCTAGGGATGACGAAATGACCAAAATGTTCATCCAATGACACAAACACACCTATTGGATGCACAAGATTGGTTAAAAACACTAATTGGACAAGAATAAGCCTAGGGATGACGAAATGACCAAAATGTTCATCCAATGACACAAACACACCTATAGGATGCACAAGATTGGTTAAAAACCCTAATTGGACTTGAATAGGCTTCGAGAGGACGAAAATGACCTGAATGTTAATCCAATGAAACAAACACACCTATAGGAAGCACAAGATTGGGTAAAAACCCTAATTTGACTAGAATGAGCCTTAGAGGAGGAAAATGACTTAAATGTTCGTCCAATGACACAAACACACCTATTGGATGCCCAAGATTGGTTAAAAACCCTAATTGGGCAAGAATAAGCCAAGGGAAGACGAAAATGCCCTAAATGTTCATCCAATGACACAAACACACCTATAGGAAGCACAAGATTGGGTAAAAACCCTAATTGGACTAGAATAAGCCTAAGGAGGACAAAAATGACCTAAATGTTAATCCAATGACACAAACACACCTGTTGGATGCACAAGAGTGGTTAAAAACCCTAATTGGACTAGAATAAGCATAGGGAGGACGAAAATGACCTAAATGTGAATCCAATGACACAAACACACCTACTGGATGTACAAGATTGGTAAAAACCCTAATTGGACTAGAATAAGCCTAGGGAGGACGAAAATGACCTAAATGTTCATCCAATGACACAAACACACTTATTGGGTGCACATGATTAGTTTAAAACCCTAATTGGACTAGAATAGGCCTAGGATAGACATAAATGAGCTAAATGTTCATACAATGACACAAACACACCTATTGAATGCACAAGATTGGTTAAAAACTCAAATTTGGCTAGAATAATCATAGGGTGGACTAAAATGACCTAAATGTTTCTCCAATAACACATAAGAACTTATTGGACGCACCAGATTGGTTAAAAACCCTAATTGGACTAGAATAAGCCTATAGAGGACGAAACTGACTTAAATGCTCATCCAATGACACAAACACACCTATTGGATGCACAAGATTGGTTAAAAACCATAATTGGACAAGAGTAAGCCTAGGGAGGACGAAATGACCTAAATGTTCATCGAATGACACAAACACACGTATTGGATGCATAAGATTGGTTAAAAACACTAATTGGACAAGAATAGGCCTAGGGAGGACGAAATGACCAAACTGTTCATCCAATGACACAAACACACCTATTGGATGCACAAGATTGGTTAAAAACCCTAATTGGACTTGAATAGGCCTCGGGAGGACGAAAATGACCTGAATGTTAATCCAATGAAACAAACACACCTATTGGAAGCACAAGATTGGTTAAAAACCCTAATTTGACTAGAATGAGCCTAGGGAGGACGAAAATGACCTAAATATTTGTCCAATGACACAAACACACCTGTTGGATGCGCAAGATTGGTTAAAAACCCTAATTGGACTAGAATAAGCCTAGGGAGGACGAAATGACCAAAATGTTAATCCAATGACACAAACACACCTATTGGATGCACAAGATTGGTTAAAAACCGTAATTGGATTAGAATAAGCCTTGTGAGGAAGAAAGTGACCTAAATGTTCATCCAATGGCACAAACACACCTATTGGATGCGTAAGATTGGTTAAAAACCGTAATTCTACTAGAATAAGCCTAGGGACGACGAAAATGACGTAAATGTTTCTCCAATAACACATAAGAACTTATTGGACGCACAAGATTGGTTAAAAACCCTAATTGGACAAGAATAAGCCTAGGGAGGACGAAATGACCAAAATGTTCATCCAATGACACAAACACACCTATTGGATGCACAAGATTGGTTAAAAACCCTAATTGGACAAGAATAAGCCTAGGGAGGACGAAATGACCAAAATGTTCATCCAATGACACAAACACACCTATTGGATGCACAAGATTGGTTAAAAACCCTAATTGGACAAGAATAAGCCTAGGGAGGACGAAATGACCAAAATGTTCATCCAATGACACAAACACACCTATTGGATGCACAAGATTGGTTAAAAACCCTAATTGGACAAGAATAAGCCTAGGGAGGACGAAATGACCAAAATGTTCATCCAATGACACAAACACACCTATTGGATGCACAAGATTGGTTAAAAACCCTAATTGGACAAGAATAAGCCTAGGGAGGACGAAATGACCAAAATGTTCATCCAATGACACAAACACACCTATTGGATGCACAAAATTGGTTAAAAACACTATTTGGACAAGAATAAGCCTACGGAGGACGAAATGACCAAAATGTTCATCCAATGACACAAACACACCAATTGGATGCACAAATTGGTTAAAAACCCTATTTGGACTTGAATAGGCCTCGCGAGGACGAAAATGACCTGAATGTTAATCCAATGAAACAAACACACCTATTGGAAGCACGAGATTGGTTAAAAACCCCAACTTGACTAGAATGAGCCTATGGAGGACGAAAATGACCTAAATGTTCGTCCAATGACACAAACACACCTATTGGATGCACAAGATTGGTTAAAAACACTAATTGGACAAGAATAAGCCTAGGGAGGACGAAATGACCAAAATGTTCATCCAATGACACAAACACACCTATTGGATGCAGAAGATTGGTTAAAAACCCTAATTGGACTTGAATAGACCTCGGGAGGACGAAAATGACCTAAATGTTAATCCAATGTAAAAAACACACCTATCGGAAGCACAAGATTGGGTAAAAACCCTAATTTGACTAGAATGAGCCTTAGAGGACCAAAATGACCTAAATGTTCGTCCAATGACACAAACACACCTATTGGATGCGTAAGATTGGTTAAAAACCCTAATTGGACTATAATAAGCCTAGGGATGACGAAAATGACCTAAATGTTTCTCCAATAACACATAAGAACTTATTGGACGCACAAGATTGGTTAAAAACCTAATTGGACTAGAATAAGCCTAAGGAGGACAAAAATGACCTAAATTTTATTCCAATGACACAAACACACCTAATGGATGCACAAGATTGGTTAAAACCGTAATTGGATTAGAATAAGCCCTGTGAGGAAGAAAGTGACCTAAATGTTCATCCAATGACACAAACATACCTATTGGATGCACAAGATTGGTTAAAAACCTAATTTGACTAGAATAAGCCGAGGGAGGACTAAAATGACCAAAATGTTCATCGAATGAGACAAACCCACTTATTGGATGCATAAGATTGGTTAAATACCTTAATTGCAATTGAATAAGCCTCAGGAGGATGAACATGAACTGATTGTTAAAAACCTTATTTGATGCACAAGATTTGTTAAAAACTCAAATTGGACTAGAATAATCCTAGGGTGGACTAAAATGACCTAAATGTTTCTCCAATAACACATAAGAACTTATTGGAAGCACAAGATTGGTAAAAACCCTAATTGGACTAGAATCAGCCTATAGAGGACGAAACTGACTTAAATGCTCATCCAATGACACAAAAACACCTATTGGGTGCACAAGATTGGATAAAAATCCTAATTGGACAAGAATAAGCCTAGGGAGGATGAAATGACTTAAATGTTAATCTAATGACACAAACACACCTATTGGATGCCCAAGATTGGTTAAAAACCCTAATTGGACAAGAATAAGCCTACGGAGGACGAAATAACCAAAATGTTCATCCAATGACACAAACACACCTATTGGATGCACAAGATTGGTTAAAAACCCTAATTTGACAAGAATGAGCCTAGGGAGGACGAAAATGACCTAAATGTTCGTCCAATGACACAAACAAACCTATTGGATGCCCAAAGTTGGTTAAAAACCCTAATTGGACTAGAATAAGCCTAAGGACGACAAAAGTGACCTAAATGTTTCTCCAATAACACATAAAAACTTATTGGACCCACAAGATTGGTTAAAAACCCTAATTTGACTAGAATAAGCCTAAGTAGGACAAAAATGACGTAAATGTTAATCTAATGACGCAAACACACCTATTGGAAGCACAAGAGTGGTAAAAAACCCTAATTGGACTAGAATAAGCATAGGGAGGACGAAAATGACCTAAATGTGAATCCATGACACAAACACAGCTACTGGATGTACAAGATTAGTAAAAACCCTAAATGGATTAGAATATGCCTCATGAGGACGAAAGTGACCTAAATGTTCATCCAATGAAACAAACACACCTATTGGATGCATGAGATTGGTTAAAAACACTAATTTGACTAGAATAAGCCGAGGGAGGACTAAAATTACCAAAATGTTCATCGAATGAGACAATCCCACCTATTGGATGCATAAGACTAGTTAAAAACCTCAATTGGACATGAATAAGCCTCAAGAGGACGAACATGAACTGATTGTTAATCCAATCACACATACACGCTTATTGGATGCACAAGATTTGTTAAAAACTCAAATTGGTCTAGAATAAGCCTTGGGTGGCCGAAAATGACCTAAATGTTTCTCCATTAACACATAAGAACTTTTGGGACGCACAAGATTGGTTAAAAACCTTGATTGGACTAGAATAAGCCTATAGAAGACGAAACTGACTTAAATGCTCATCCAATGACACAAACACACCTATTGTATGCACAAGATTTGTTAAAAACTCTAATTGGACAAGAATAAGCCTAGGGAGGACGAAATGACCAAAATGTTCATCCAATGACACAAACACAACTATTGGATGCACAAGATTGGTTAAAAACCCTAATTGAACTTGAATAGGCGTCCGGAGGATGAAAATGACCTGAATGTTAATCCAATGAAACAAACACACCTATTGGAAGCCCAAGATTGGTTAAAAACCCTAATTTGACTAGAAT
>NC_021160.2:27766794-27778283 GCF_000331145.2 Cicer arietinum | reverse complement strand
AACACGCTTATTGGATGGACAAGAAATGTTAAAAAATCAAATTGGAATAAAATAAACTTAGGGTGGACGAAAATCACCTAAATATTTCTCCAATAAAACATAAGAACATGTTCGACGCACAAGATTGGTTAAAAACCCTAATTGGACTAGAAAAAGCATATAGAGGCTGAAACTGACTTAAATACTAATCCAATGACACAAACACACATATTGGATGCACAAGATTGGTGAAAAACCCTAATTGGACAAGAATAAGCCTAGGGGGACGAAATGACCAAAATGTTCATCCAATGACACAAACACACCTATTGCATGCACAAGATTGGTTAAAAACCCTAATTAGACTAGAATAGGCCTAGGGCAGACGAAAATCACTGAAATATTAATCCAATGACACAAAAACACCTATTGGAAGCACAAGATTGGTTAAAAACCCTAATTGGAGTAGAATAAGCCTCAGGAGGATGAAAATGACCTGAATGTTTATCCAATGATAGAAAAAAACTTATTGGATGCACAAGATTGGTTAACTACGAGGAATGAAAATGACCTAAATGGTCATCCAATTACACAAACACACCTATTGGATACACAAGATTGGTTAAAAATCCTAATTGGACTAGAATAAGCCTAGGGAGGACGAAAATGACCTAAATGTTTATCCAATGACACAAACACACCTATTGGATGCACAAGATTGGTAAAAACCCTAATTGGATTAGAATAAGCTTGGTGATGACGAAAATGACCTATATGTTTATCCAATGACACAGAAGAACTTATTGGATGCACAAGATTGGTTTAAGACTCTTATTGAACAAGAATAAGCCTCCAGAGGATGAAAATAACCTAAATGTTTATCCAATGACACAAATGAACTTATTGGATGCACAAGTTTGGTTAAAAATCCTAATTAGACAAGAATAAGCCTAAGGAGGATGAAAATGACCTAAATGTTCATCCAATGACACAAACACACCTATTGGATGCAAAAGATTGGTTAAAAACACTAATTGGACAAGAATAAGCCTAGGAAGGAATAAGCCTAGGAAGGACACAAACACGCCTATTGGATGCACAAGATTTGTTAAAAACCCTATTTGGACTTGAATAGGCCTCGGGAGGACGAAAATGACCTAAATGTTCATCCAATGACACAAACACACCTATTGGATGCAAAAGATTGGTTAAAAACACTAATTGGACTAGAATAAGCCTAGGGAGGACACAAACACACCTATTGGATGCACAAGATTGGTTAAAAATCCTAACTGGACTAGAATAAGCCTAGGGAGGACAAAAATGAGCTAAATGTTCATCGAACGACACAAACAAACCTATTGGATACACAAGATTGGTTAAAGATCGTAATTGCACTAGAATAAGAATAGGTAAGAAGAAAATGACCTAAAAGTTAATCCAATGACAAAAACACACCTATTAGATGCACAAGATTCGTTAAAAATCCTAATAGGACTACAATCTGCCTCGGGAGGCGAAATGACCTTAATGTTAATACAATAACACAAACAAACTTATTGGATGCACAATATTGGTTAAAAACCCTAATTAGACAAGAAGAAGTCTAGGGAAAATGAAAATGACCTAAATTTTCATCCAATGACATAAACGCACCTATTGGATGCACAAGATTGGTTAAAAACCCTAATTGGACAAGAATAAGCCGAGGGAGTACGAAAATGATCAAAATGCTAATCCAATGACACAAACACACATATTGGATACACAAGATTGGCTAAAAACCCTAATTGGACCAGAATAAGGCTAGGGAGGACGAAAATGATCAAAATCTTAATCGAATGACACAAACACACATATTGGATGCACAAGATTGGCTAAAAACCCTAATTGGACTAGAATAAGCCTAGGGACGACGAAAATGATCAAAATGTATATCCAATGACACAAAAGAACTTATTGGATGCATAAGATTGGTTAAAAACCGTAATTGGACTACAATAAGCCTATAGAGGACGAAACTGACTTAAATGCTCATCCAATGACACAAACACACCTATCGGATGTACAAGATTTGTTTAAAACCCTAATTGGACAAAAATAACCCTATAGAGGATGAAATGACCTAAATGTTCATCCAATGACACAAACACACCTATTGGATGCACAAGTTTGGTTACAAACACTAATTGGACAAGAATAAGCCTAGGGAGGACGAAATGACCAAAATGTTCATCGAATGACTCCTATTGGATGCAAAAGATTGGTTAAAAACCCTAATTGGACTTGAATAGGCGTCAGGAGCACGAAAATGACCTAAATGTTAATTTAATGAAACAAACACACCTATTGGAAGCACAAGATTGGTTAAAAACCCTAATTTGACTAGAATGAGCTTAGGGAGGACGAAATTGACCTAAATATTTGTCCCATAACACATAAGAACTTATTGGACGCACAAGATTGGTTAAAAACCCTAATTGGACTAGAATAAGCCTAAGGAGGACAAAAATGACCTAAATGTTATTCCAATGACACAAACACACCTATTGGATGCACAAGAGTGGTTAAAAACCCTAATTGGACTAGAATAAGCCTAAGGAGGACAAAAATGACCTAAATGTTATTCCAATGACACAAACACACCTATTGGATGCACAAGAGTGGTTAAAAACCCTAATTGGACTAGAATAAGCCTAAGGAGGACAAAAATGACCTAAATGTTATTCCAATGACACAAACACACCTATTGGATGCACAAGAGTGGTTAAAAACCCTAATTGGACTAGAATAAGCCTAAGGAGGACAAAAATGACCTAAATGTTATTCCAATGACACAAACACACCTATTGGATGCACAAGAGTGGTTAAAAACCCTAATTGGACTAGAATAAGCCTAGGGAGGACGAAATGACAAAAATGTTCATCCAATGACACAAACACACCTACTAGATGTACAAGATTGGTAAAAACCCTAATTGGATTAGAATAAGCATCGTGATGACGAAAGTGACCTAAATGTTCATCCAATGACACAAACACACCTATTGAATGCACAAAATTGGTTAAAAACCCTAATTTGACAAGAATAAGCCGAGAGAGGACTAAAATTACCAAAATGTTCATCGAATGAGACAAACCAAACGTATTGAATGCATAAGATTGGTTAAAAACCTCAATTGGACTTGAATAAGCCTCAAGAGGACGAAAATCAACAGATTGTTAATCCAATCACACAAACACGCTTATTGGATGCACAAGATTTGTTAAAAACTCAAATTGGACTAGAATAATCCTAGGGTGGAAGAAAATGACCTAAATGTTTTTCCAATAACACATAAGCACTTATTGGACGAAATTGACCTAAATGTTCATCCAATGAAACAAACACACCTATTGGATGCACAAGATTGGTTAAAACCCCTAATTGGACTAGAATAAGCCTAGGGACGACGAAAATGACCTAAATGTTATTCCAATGACAAAAATAAACCTATTGGAAGCACAAGATTCGATAAAAACCTTAATTGGACTAGAATAAGCCTCAAGAAAACAACAATGACCTGAATGTTAATCCAATAACACAAACATGCCTATTGGATGCACAGGGAGGACGAAAATGATCTAAATGTTTAACCAATGACACAAAAGAACTTATTGGATGTACAAGATTGGTTTAAAACTCTTATTGGATATGAATAAGCCTAAGGAGGATGAAAATGACGTAATTTTTCATTAAATGACACAAACACACCTATTGGATGAACAAGATTGGTTAAAAACCCTAATTGGACAAGAAAAAGCCTAAGGAGGACACAAATAAACTAACTGTTCATCCAATGACACCAACACAACTATTGGATGCACAAGATTGGTTAAAAACCCTAATTGGACAAGAAAAAGCCTAAGGAGGACACAAATAAACTAACTGTTCATCCAATGACACCAACACAACTATTGGATGCACAAGATTGGTTAAAAACCCTAATTGGACAAGAAAAAGCCTAAGGAGGACACAAATAAACTAACTGTTCATCCAATGACACCAACACAACTATTGGATGCACAAGATTGGTTAAAAACCCTAATTGGACAAGAAAAAGCCTAAGGAGGACACAAATAAACTAACTGTTCATCCAATGACACCAACACAACTATTGGATGCACAAGATTGGTTAAAAACCCTAATTGGACTAGAATAAGCTTATGGACGATGAAAATGACCAAAATGTTAATCCAATGACAAAAACACACCTATTGGAAGCATAAGATTGGAGAAAAACCTTAATTGGACTAGTATAAGGCTCGCGAAAACAACAATGACCTGAATGTTAATCCAATGACACAAACACGCCTATTGGATGCACAAGATTGGTTAAAAACCCTAATTGGACAAGCATAAGCCTAGGGAGGACCAAATTGACCTAAATGTTCATCCAATGACACAAACACACCTATTGGATGCAGAAGATTGGTTAAAAACCCTAATTGGACAAGCATAAGCCTAGGGAGGACCAAATTGACCTAAATGTTCATCCAATGACACAAACACACCTATTGGATGCAGAAGATTGGTTAAAAACCCTAATTGGACAAGCATAAGCCTAGGGAGGACCAAATTGACCTAAATGTTCATCCAATGACACAAACACGCCTATTGGATGCACAAGATTGGTTTAAAACCCAAATTGTACTAGAATAAGCCTAGCTAGGACGAAAATGATCTAAATGTTTATCCATTGACACAAAGGAACTTATTGGATGTACAAGATTGGTTTAAAACTCTTTTTAGACAAGAATAAGCCTAAGGAGGATTAAGGTGACGTAATTGTTCATTAAATGACACAAACACACCTATTGGATGCCCCAGAGGGGTAAAAACCCTAATTGGACAAGATTAAGCCTAGAGAGGAAGAAAATGACATAAATGTTAATCCAATGACACAAATGAACATATTGGATGAACAAGATTGGTTAAAAACCCTAATTGGACAAGATTAAGCCTAGAGAGGAAGAAAATGACATAAATGTTAATCCAATGACACAAATGAACATATTGGATGAACAAGATTGGTTAAAAACCCTAATTGAACTAGAATAAGCCTAGGGACGTCGAAAATGACCTAAATGTTAATCTAATAACACAAACACACTTATTGGTTAAAAACCCCAATGACACAAATACACCTATTGTATGTACAAGATTGGTTAAACACACTAACTGGACAAGAATAAGCCTAGGGAGGACGGGAATGACCTAAATGTTCATCCAATGACACAAACACAACTATTGGATGCACGAGATTGGTTAAAAACCCTAATTGGACTAGAATAAGCCTAAGAAGGACCAAATTGACCTAAATGTTCATCCAATGACACAAACACAACTATTGGATGCACGAGATTGGTTAAAAACCCTAATTGGACTAGAATAAGCCTAAGAAGGACCAAATTGACCTAAATGTTCATCCAATGACACAAACACAACTATTGGATGCACGAGATTGGTTAAAAACCCTAATTGGACTAGAATAAGCCTAAGAAGGACCAAATTGACCTAAATGTTCATCCAATGACACAAACACAACTATTGGATGCACGAGATTGGTTAAAAACCCTAATTGGACTAGAATAAGCCTAAGAAGGACCAAATTGACCTAAATGTTCATCCAATGACACAAACACAACTATTGGATGCACGAGATTGGTTAAAAACCCTAATTAGACAAGAATAAGCCTAGGGAAGACGGGAATGACCTAAATGTTCATCCAATGACACAAATATACCTATTAGATGCACAAGATTGGTTAAAAACCCTAATTGGAGAAGAATAAGCCTAGGGAGGACGGAAATGACCTAAATTCTAATACAATGACACAAATACACCTATTGGGTGCACAAGATTGGTTTAAAACCCTAATTGGACTAGAATAAGCCTGTGGAAGACGAAATGACCTAAATGTTCACCCAATGAAACAAACACACCTATTTGATGCACTAGATTGGTTAAAAACCTTAATTGGACAAGAATAAGCATAGGGAGGATGGAAATGGCCTAAATGTTCATCCAATGACAAAGACGCACCTCTTGGATGTACAAGATTGGTTAAAAATCCTTATTTGACAAGAATAAGTCTAGGGAGGATGAAAATGACCAAAATGTGAATCTGATGTTAGTAACACATCTATTGGTTGCACAAGATTGGTTAAAAACACTAATTGGACTAGAATAAGCCTAGGGAGGAAGAAAATGACCTAAATGTTCATCCAATGACACAAACACACCTATTAGATACACAAG
The DNA here is from genome assembly GCF_000331145.2 of Cicer arietinum. Classification (NCBI taxonomy): domain Eukaryota; kingdom Viridiplantae; phylum Streptophyta; class Magnoliopsida; order Fabales; family Fabaceae; genus Cicer; species Cicer arietinum. The sequence continues at coordinate 27,772,002 of NC_021160.2, read as the reverse complement.
ATTGGTTAAAAACCCTAATTGGACTAGAATAAGCCTAGGGAGAACGAAAATGACCTAAATGTTAATCCAATGACACAAACACACCTATTAGATACACAAGATTGGTTAAAAACCCTAATTGAACTATAATAAGCCTAGGGAGGACCAAATTGACATAAATGTTCATCCAATGACAAAAACACACCTATTGGATGTACAAGATTGGTTAAAAACCCTAATTTGACAAGAATAAGCCTAGGGAGGACGAAAATGACCCAAATGTGAATCCAATGAAACTAACACACCTATTGGTTGCACAAGATTGGTTAAAAACACTTATTGTACTAGAATGAGCCTCCTGAGGACGAAAATGACCTAAATGTTTATCCAATGTCTCAAACACGCCTAGTAGATCCATAAGATTGGTTAAAAACCACAAATGGACAAGAATATGCCTGGGGAGGAAGAAAATGACCTAAATGTTCATCCAATGACACAAACACACCTATTGGATGCACAAGATTGGTTAAAAACCCTAATTGGACTAGAATAAGCTTATGGACGACGAAAATGACAAAAATGTTAATCCAATGACAAAAACACACCTATTGGAAGTATAAGATTGGATAACAACCTTTATTGGACTAGAATAAGGCTAGGGAATACAACAATGACCTGAATGTTAAACCAATGACACAAACACGCCTATTGGATGCACAAGATTGGTTTAAAACCCAAATTGTACTAGAATAAGCCTAGGTAGGACGAAAATGATCTAAATGTTTATCCATTGACATAAAGGAACTTATTGGATGTACAAGATTGGTTTAAAACTCTTTTTAGACAAGAATAAGCCTAGCGAGGATTAAAGTGACGTAATTGTTCATTAAATGACACAAACACACCTATTGGATGCCCCAGATTGGGTAAAAACCCTAATTGGACAAGATTAAGCCTAGAGAGGAAGAAAATGACATAAATGTTAATCCAATGACACAAATGAACATATTGGATGAACAAGATTGGTTAAAAACCCTAATTGTACAAGAATAAGTCTAAGGAGGACACAAATAAACTAAATGTTCATCCAATGAAACTAACACACCTATTGGATGCACAAGATTGGTTAAAAACCCTAATTGAACTAGAATAAGCCTAGGGACGTCGAAAATGACCTAAATGTTAATCTAATGACACAAACACACTTATTGGTTAAAAACCCCAATGACACAAATACGCCTATCGTATGTACAAGATTGGTTAAACACACTAACTGGACAAGAATAAGCCTAGGGAGGACGGGAATGACCTAAATGTTCATCCAATGACACAAACACACCTATCTGTTGCAAAAGATTAGTTAAAAACACTAATTTGACTAGAATAAGCCGAAGGAGGATTAAAATGACCAAAACGTTCATCAAATGAGACAAACCCACATATTGGATGCATAAGATTGGTTAAAAACCTTATTGGACTTGATTAAGCCTCGGCAGGACGAAAATGACCTGAATGTTAATGCAATCACACAAACACGCTTATTGGATGCACAAGATTTGTTAAAAACTCAAATTGGACAAGAATAAGCCTAGGGTGGACGAAAATTTCCTAAATGTTTCTCCAATAACACAAAAGAACTTATTGGTCGGACAAGATTGGTTAAAAACCCTAATTGGACTAGAATAAGCCTAAGAAGGACCAAATTGACCTAAATGTTCATCCAATGACACAAACACAACTATTGGATGCACGAGATTGGTTAAAAACCCTAATTAGACAAGAATAAGCCTAGGGAAGACGGGAATGACCTAAATGTTCATCCAATGACACAAATATACCTATTAGATGCACAAGATTGGTTAAAAACCCTAATTGGAGAAGAATAAGCCTAGGGAGGACGGAAATGACCTAAATTCTAATACAATGACACAAAGAAAATGACCTAAATGTTCATCCAATAACACAAACACACCTATTGGATGCACAATATTGGTTATAAACCCTAATTGGACAAGAATAAGCCTATGGAGGACGAGAATGACCTAAATGCTAATCCAACGACACAAACACACTTATTGGGTCCACAAGATTAGTTTAAAACCCTAATTGGACTAGAATAATCCTAGGGAAGACAAAAATGAGCTAAATGTTCATCGAACGACACAAACACACCTATTGGATACACAAGATTGGTTAAAGATCGTAATTGCACTAGAATAAGCATAGGTAAGAAGAAAATGATCTAAAATTAATCCAATAACAAACACACACCTATTGGATGCACAAGATTGGTTAAAAATCCTAATTGGACTACATTAAGCCTCGGGAGGCGAAATGACCTTAATGTAAATACAATAACACAAACAAACTTATTGGATGCACAATATTGTTTAAAAACCGTAATTAGACAATCATAAGTCTAGGGAAGACGAAAATAACCTAAATGTTCATCCAATGACACAAAAGAACTTATTGGATGCACAAAATTGGTTAAAAACCCTAATTGGACAAGAATAAGCCTAGAGAGGACAAAAATGATCAAAATGTTAATCCAATGACACAAACACACATATTGGATGCCCAAGTTTGGCTAAAACCCCTAATTGGACTAGAATAAGCCTAGGGATGACGAAAATGACCTAAATGTTTATCCAATGACACAAAAGAACTTATTGGATAAACAAGATTGGTTAAAAACCCTAATTGGGCAAGAATAAGCCTAGGGGGGACGAAAATGACGTAAATGTTCATCAAATGACACAAACACACCTATTGGAAGCACAAGATTCGTTAAAAACGCTAATCGGACAAGAATAGGCCTTGAGTGGACGAAAATGACCTAAATGTTTATCCAATGACACAAACACACCTATTGGAAGCTCAAGATTGGTTAAAAACCGTAATTGGAGTAGAATAAGCCTCGTGAGGATGAAATTGACCTGAATGTTTATCCAATTACACAAACAGACCTATTGGATGCACAAGATTGGTTAAAAATCCTAATTGGACTAGAATAAGCCTAGGCAGGACGAAAACGACCTAAATGTTCATCCAATGACACAAACATACCTATTGGATGCACAAGAATGGTTAAAAACACTAATTGGACAAGAATAACCCTAGGGAGGACGAAATGACCAAAATGTTCATCCAATTACACAAACCCACCTATGGGATGCACAAGATTGGTTAAAAACCCTAATCCAATTAAACAAACACACCTATTGGAAGCACAAGATTGGTTAAAAAACCTAATTTGACTAGAATGAGCCTAGGGGGGACGAAAATGACCTAAACGTTCGTCCAATGACACAAACACACCTATTGGATGCCCAAGATTGGTTTAAAACCCAAATTGGACTAGAATAAGCCTAGGGAGGACGAAAATGATCTAAATGTTTATCCAATGACACAAAGGAACTTATTTGATGTACAAGATTGGTTTCAAACTCTTATTCGACAAGAATAAGCCTAGGGAGGATTCAAGTGACGTAATTGTTCATTAAATGACACAAACACACCTATTGGATGCCCCAGATTAGGTAAAAACCCTAATTGGACAAGAATATGTCTAGAGAGGACGAAAATGACATAAATTTTAATCCAATGACACAAATGAACATATTGGATGAAGAAGATTGGTTAAAAACCCTAATTGGCCAAGAATAAGTCTTAGGAGGACACAAATAAACTAAATGTTCATCCAATGACACAAACACACATATTGGATGTACAAGAATGGTTAAAAACCCTAATTGGAGTAGAATAACCCTAGGGCGAACAAATATGAACTATGAACTAAATATTAATCCAATGACACAAACACATCTATTGGAGGAACACGATTGGTTAAAAACCCTAACTGGACTAGAATAAGCCTAGGGAGGACGAGAATGACCTAAATGTTCATCCAATGACACAAACACATCTATTGGAGGAACACGATTGGTTAAAAACCCTAACTGGACTAGAATAAGCCTAGGGAGGACGAGAATGACCTAAATGTTCATCCAATGACACAAACACATCTATTGGAGGAACACGATTGGTTAAAAACCCTAACTGGACTAGAATAAGCCTAGGGAGGACGAGAATGACCTAAATGTTCATCCAATGACACAAACACATCTATTGGAGGAACACGATTGGTTAAAAACCCTAACTGGACTAGAATAAGCCTAGGGAGGACGAGAATGACCTAAATGTTCATCCAATGACACAAACACATCTATTGGAGGAACACGATTGGTTAAAAACCCTAACTGGACTAGAATAAGCCTAGGGAGGACGAGAATGACCTAAATGTTCATCCAATGACACAAACACATCTATTGGAGGAACACGATTGGTTAAAAACCCTAACTGGACTAGAATAAGCCTAGGGAGGACGAGAATGACCTAAATGTTCATCCAATGACACAAACACATCTATTGGAGGAACACGATTGGTTAAAAACCCTAACTGGACTAGAATAAGCCTAGGGAGGACGAGAATGACCTAAATGTTCATCCAATGACACAAACACATCTATTGGAGGAACACGATTGGTTAAAAACCCTAACTGGACTAGAATAAGCCTAGGGAGGACGAGAATGACCTAAATGTTCATCCAATGACACAAACACATCTATTGGAGGAACACGATTGGTTAAAAACCCTAACTGGACTAGAATAAGCCTAGGGAGGACGAGAATGACCTAAATGTTCATCCAATGACACAAACACATCTATTGGAGGAACACGATTGGTTAAAAACCCTAACTGGACTAGAATAAGCCTAGGGAGGACGAGAATGACCTAAATGTTCATCCAATGACACAAACACATCTATTGGAGGAACACGATTGGTTAAAAACCCTAACTGGACTAGAATAAGCCTAGGGAGGACGAGAATGACCTAAATGTTCATCCAATGACACAAACACATCTATTGGAGGAACACGATTGGTTAAAAACCCTAACTGGACTAGAATAAGCCTAGGGAGGACGAGAATGACCTAAATGTTCATCCAATGGCACAAACACACCTAATGGATGCACAAGATTTGTTAAAAACCGTAATTGGACTAGAATAAGCGTAGGGAGGACGAAAATGACCTAAATGTTAATCCAATGACACAAACACACCTATTGGAAACTCAAGATTCGATAAAAACCCTAATTTGACTAGAATAAGCCTAGGGAGGACGAAAATGACTTAAATGTGAATCAAATGACACAAACACCAC
>NC_021160.2:27759096-27766489 GCF_000331145.2 Cicer arietinum | reverse complement strand
GATGCACATGATTGGTTAAAAACCCTAATAGGAGAACAAGCCTAGGGCAAACGAGAATGACCTAAATGTTAATCCAATGACAAAAACACAAATATTGGATGCACAAGATTGATTAAAAACCATAATTGGACTAGAATAAGTTTCGGGGTGACGATAAAAACCTAAATGTTTATCCAATGACACGAATGAACTTATTGGATGCAGAAGATTGGTTAAAAACCCTAATTAGACAAGAATAAGCCTATAGAGGACGAAACTGTCTGAAATGCTCATCCAATGACACAAACACACCTATTGGATGTACAAGATTGGTTATAACCCTAATCGGACAAGAATAACCCAAGGGAGTACGGGAATGACCTAAATGTTCATCCAATGACACAAACACACCTATTGGATGCACAAGATGGGTTAAAAACCCTAATTGGACAAGAATAAGCCTAGGGAGGACGAAAATGACCTAAATGCTAATCCAATGACACAAACACACCTATTTGGTGCACAAGATTGGTTAAAAACCCTAATTATACAAGAATAAGCCTATAGAGGATGAAACTGACTTAAATGTTCATCCAATGAGACAAACACACCTATTGGATGCACAAGATTGGTTAAAAACCCTAATTGGACAAGAATAAGCCTAGGGAGGACGGGAATGACCTAAATTTTCCTCCAATGGCACAAACATACCTATTGGATGCACAAGATTTGTTAAAAACCATAATTGGATAAGAATAAGCCTAGGGACGACAAAAATGACCTAAATGCTTATTTAATGACACAAATACACCTAATTGGTGCACAAGATTGGTTTAAAACCGTAATTGGACTAGAATAAGCTTAGGGAAGACGAAATGACATAAATGTTCACCCAATGACACAAACACACCTATTTGATGCACTAGATAGGTTAAAAACGCTAATTGGACTAGAATAAGCCTAGGTCGGACGAATATGACCTAAAAGTTAATACAATGACAAAAATACACTTATTGGACGCACAAGATTGGTTAAAAACCGTATTGGACTAGAATAACAACGACCCAAACACTCCTATTGGATGCACAAGATTGGTTAAAAACCCTAATTGGACTAGAATAACAATAGGGAGGACGAAAATGACCTAAATGTTAATCCAATGACACAAACACACCTATTGGATGAATAAGATTGGTTAAAAATCGTATTGGACTAGAATAAGTCTAGGGAGGACACAAAAAACCTAAATGTTCATCCAATGGCACCGACACACCTATTGGATGCACTAGATTATTTAAAAACCGTAATTGTACTAGAATAAGCCTAGGGAGGACGAAAATGACCTAGATGTTAATCCAATGACACAAACACACCTATTGGATACAATAGATTGTTTAAAAACCCTAACTGGACTAGAATAAGCCAATGGAGGACGGGAATGACCTAAATGTTCATACAATGACACAAACACACCTATTGGATGCACAAGATGGGTTAAAAACCCTAATTATACAAGAATAAGCCTAGGGAGGACAAAAATGACCTAAATGCTCATCCAATGACAAAAACACACCTATTTGGTGCACAAGATTGGTTAAAAACCCTAATTATACAAGAATAAGCCTATAGAGGACGAAACTGACATAAATGCTCATCCAATGACACAAACACAACTATTGGATGCACAAGATTGGTTAAAAACCCTAATTGGACAAGAATAAGCCTAGGGAGGACGAGAATGACCTAAATGTTCCTCCAATGACACAAACATACCTATTGGATGCCCAAGATTTGTAAAAAAACCATAATTGGTCAAGAATAAGCCTAGGGACGACGAAAATGACCTAAATGTTAATCCAACGACATAAAACTTCCTATTGGATGCACAACATTGGTTAAAAACCCTAATTGGACTAGAATAACACTAGGGAGGACGAAAATAATCAAAATGTTAATCGAATGACACAAACACACATATTGGATGCACAAGATTGGCTAAAACCTCTAATTAGACTAGAAAATAGCCTAGGGACGACGAAAATGACCTAAATATTTATCCAATGACACAAAAGAACTTATTGGATGCACAAGATTGGTTAAAAACCCTAATTGGACAAGAATAAGCCTAGGGAGGACGAAAATGACCTAAATGTTCATCCAATGACACAAACACACCTATTGGATGCACAAGATTGGTTAAAATCCCCTAATTGAACTAGAATAAGCCTCGTGAGGACGAAAATGACCTAAATGTTAATACAATCACCCAAACACAGTTGTTGGGTGCACAAGATTGGTTAAAAACCCTAATTGAACTATAATAAGCCTAGGAAGGACGAAAATGACGTAAATGTTCATCAAATGACACAAACACACCTATTGGATGCACAAGATTGGTTAAAAACCCTAATTGGACAAGAGTAAGCCTAGGGAGGACGGAAATGATGAAAATGTTAATCCAATGACACAAACACACATATTGGATGCACAAGATTGGCTAAAACCCCTAATTGGACTAGAATAAGCCTAGGGACGACGAAAATGACCTAAAAATTTATCCAATGACACAAAAGAACTTATTGGAAGCACAAGATTGTTTAAAAACCCTAATCGGACAACAATAAGCCTAGGGAGGATGAAAATGACCTAAATGTTCACCCAATGACACAAACACACCTATTGGATGCACAAGATTGGTTAAAAACCCTAATTGGACTAGAATAGGCCTAGGGAGGAAGAAAATGACCGAAATGTTAATCGAATGACACAAACACACCTATTGGAAGCACAAGATTCGTTAAAAACCCTAAACGGACAAGAATAGGCATTTGGTGGACGAAAATGACCTAAATGTTTGTCCAATGACACAAAGACACCTATTGGAAGCACAAGATTGGTTAAAAACCGTAATTGCAGTAGAATAAGCCTCGTGAGGATGAAAATGACCTGAAAGTTTATCCAATGATAAAAATGAACTTATTGGATGCACAAGATTGGTTAAAAACCCTAATTAAACAAGAACTAGTCTACGAGGGAAGAAAATGACCTAAATGGTCATCCAATTACACAAACACACATATTGGATGCACAAGATTGGATAAAAATCCTATATGTGATGCACAAGATTGGATAAATGGTCATCCAATGACCTATATGTTTATCCAATGACACAGAAGAACTTATTCGATGTACAAGATTGGTTTAAAACTCTTATTGAAAAAGAATAAGCCACTAGAGGATGAAAATAACCTAAATGTTTATCCAATGACACAAATGAACTTATTGGATGCACAAGATTGGTTAAAAACCTTAATTTGACAAGAATAAGCCTAAGGAGGACGAAAATGACCTAAATGTTCATCCAATGATACAAACACAACTATTGGATGCACGAGATTGGTTAAAAACACTAATTGGACAAGAATAAGCCTAGGGAGGATGAAATGACCAAAATATTCATCCAATGACACAAACAGACCTATTGGATGCTCAAGATTGGTTAAAAACCCTAATTGGACTTCAATAGGCCACAGGAGGACGAAAATGACCTGAATGTTAATCCAATGAAACAAACACACCTATTGGAAGCACAAGATTGGTTAAAAACCCTAATTTGACTAGAATGAGCCTAGGGGGGACGAAAATGACCTAAATGTTTGTCTAATGACACAAACACACCTGTTGGATGCCCAAGATTGGTTAAAAACCCTAATTGGACTAGAATAAGCCTAGGGAGGACGAAAATGATCTAAATGTTTATCCAATGACACAAAAGAACTTATTGGATGTACAAGATTGGTTTAAAACTCTTATTGTACAAGAATAAGACTAGGGAGGATGAAAGTGACTTAATTGTTCATTAAATGACACAAACACACCTATTGGATGCCCGAGATTGGGTAAAAACCCTAATTGGACAAAATAAGCCTAGGGAGGATGAAAATGACATAAATGGCAATCCAATGACACAAATGAGCATATTGGATTAACAAGATTGGTTAAAAACCCTAATTGGACAATAATAAGCCTAAGGAGAACATAAATAAAGTAAATGTTCATCCACTGACACAAACACACCTATTGGATGCATAAGATTGGTTAAAAACCCTAATTGGACTAGAATAAGCCTAGGGAGAACAAAAATGAACTAAATGTTAATCCAATGACACAAACACATCTATAAGAGGAACACAATTGATTAAAAACCCTAACTAGACTAGAATAATCCAAGGACACAAACACACCAATTGGATACCCAAGATTGGTTAAAGACCTTAATTGGCCTTGAATAAGCTTTGGGAGGACGAAAATGACGTGAATGTTAATCCAATCTCACAAACACGCCTATTGGATGCACAAGATTTGTTAAAAACTTAAATTGGACTAGAATAAGCCTAGGGTGGAAGAAAATGACCTAAATGTTTCCCCAATAACACATAATAACTTATTGGACGCACAAGATCGGTTAAAAACCCTAAGTGGACTAGAATAAGCCTATGAAGGACGAAACTGACTTAGATGCTAATCCAATGACACAAACACACCTATTGGATGCACAAGATTGGTTAAAAACCCTAATTTGACTAGAATGAGCCTAGGGAGGACGAAAATGACCTAAATGTTCATCCAATGAAACAAACACACCTATTGTAAGCACAAGATTGGTTAAAAACAATATTTGGACAAGAATAAGCCGAGTGAGGACTAAAATTACCAAAATGTTCATCGAATGAGACAAACCCACCTATTGGATGCATAAGATTGGTTAAAAACCTTAATTGGACTTGAATAAGCCTCAGGAGGAGGAGAATGACCTGACTGTTAATCCAATGAAACAAACACACCTATTGTAAGCACAAGATTGGTTAAAAACCCTAATTTGACTAGAATGAGCCTAGGGAGGACGAAAATGACCTAAATGTTTGTCCAATGATACAAACACACCTATTGAATGCCAAAGATTGGTTAAAAACCCTAATTGGACTAGAATAAGCCTAGGGACGACGAAAATGACATAAATGTTTCTCCAATAACACATAAGAACTTATTGGACGCACAAGATTGGTTAAAAACCCTAATTGGAGTAGAATAAGCCTAAGGAGGACAAAAATGACCTAAATGTTAATCCAACGACACAAACACACCTATTGGATGCACAAGATTGGTTAAAAACCCTAATGGGACTAGAATAAGCATAGGGAGGACGAAATTGACCAAAATGTAAATCCAATGACACAAACACACATTCTAGATGTACAAGATTGGTAAAAACCCTAATTGGATTAGAATAAGCCTCGTGAGGACGAAAGTGACTTAAATGTTTACCCAATGACACAAACACACCTATTGGATGCACTTGATTGGTTAAAAAGCCTAATTTGACTAGAATAAGCCGAGGGTGGACTAAAATGACTAAAATGATCATCGAATGAGACAAACCCACCTATTGGATGCATAAGATTGGTTAAAAACCTTAATCGGATTTGAATAATCCTCAGGAGAACGAAAATGACCTGAATGTTAATCCAATCACACAAACACGCTTATTGGATGCACAAGATTTGTTAAAAACTCAAATTAAACTAGAATAATCCTAAGGTGGACTAAAATGACCTAAATGTTTCTCCAATAACACATAAGAGGACGAAGCTGACTTAAATGCTCATCCAATAGGTGGACGCACAAGATTGGTTAAAAACCTTAATTGGACTATAATAAGCCTATAGAGGACGATGCTGTCTTAAATGCTCATCCAATGACACAAACATACCTATTGGAAGCACAAGATTGGTTAAATACCATAATTGGACAAGAGTAAGCCTAGGGAGGACGAAATGACCTAAATGTTCATCGAATGACACAAACACACCTATTGGATGCACAAGATTGGTTAAAAACACTAATTGGACAAGAATAAGCCTAGGGAGGAAGAAATGACCAAAATGTTAATCCAATGACACAAACACACCTATTGGATGCACAAGATTGGTTAAAAATCCTAATTGGACAAGAATAAGCCTAGGGAGGATGAAATGACCTAAATGTTTATCCAATGACACAAACACACCAATTGGATGCACAAGGTTTGTTAAAAACACTAATTCGACAAGAATAAGCCTAGGGAGGACAAAATGACCAAAATGTTCATCCAATGACACAAACACAACTATTGGATGCACAAGATAGGTTAAAACCCTAATTGAACTTGAATAGGCCTCCGGAGGACGAAAATGACCTGAATGTTAATCCAATGAAACAAACACACCTATTGGAAGCACAAGATTGGTGAAAAACCCTAATTTGACTAGAATGAGCCTAGATAGGACGAAAATGACCTGAATGTTAATCCAATGACACAAACACACCTTTTGGATGCCCAAGATTGGTTAAAAACCCAAATTGGACTAGAATAAGCCTAAGGAGGACAAAAATAAACTAAATGTTCGTCCAATGACACAAACAAACCTATTGGCTGCACAAAAGTGGTTAAAAACCCTAATTGACCTTGAATAAGCCTAGGGAGGACGAAATTGACCTAAATGTGAATCCAATGACACAAACACACCTACTGGTTTTACAAGATTGGTAAAAACCCTAATTGGAGTAGAATAACCCTCGTAAGGACGAAAATGACCTAAATGTTCATCCAATGACACAAACACACCTATTGGATGCACAAGATTGGTTAAAAACCCTAATTTTACTAGATAAAGTTGAGGGAGGACTAAAATGACCAAAATGTTCATTGAATGAGACAAACCCACCTATTAGATGCATAAGATTGGTTAAAAACCTTAATTGGACTTGAATAAGCCTCAGGATGACGAAAATGACCTGAATGTTAATCCAATCACACAAACACGCTTAATGGATGCACAAGAATTATTAAAAACTCAAATTGGAATAGAATAAGCTTAGGGTGGACGAAAATGACCTAAATATTTCTCCAATAAAACATAAGAACATGTTCGACGCACAAGATTGGTTAAAAACCCTAATTGGACTAGAATAAGCCCATAGAGGACGAAACTGACTTAAATGCTCATCCAATGACTCAAACACACATATTGGATGCACAAGATTAGTTAAAAACCCTAATTGGACAAGAATAAGCCTAGGGAGGACGAAATGACTTGTCGATAAGACCCCAGAAGCGGGGGATCACTTGTCGATAAGACCCCAGAAGCGGGGGATCACTTGTCGATAAGACCCCGAAATTTCGCTAGAAAATCACAAAACAATCAAGGAACAGGTCTCCGTATAAATTCATTATACGGAAACGACAGTCAAAATCCCAAATTCCTTCGTTTAGACCTTTTTTTCAAATTTGTTAATTTTTCATATTCTCCAAAAATTCCAAAAAAATCTGCGTTGCGTTTATTTGTATTTTGAAAATTTTTGATCGTTTTTTTTT
>NC_021160.2:27754684-27758596 GCF_000331145.2 Cicer arietinum | reverse complement strand
ATTGTTAAAAACCTTATTTGATGCACAAGATTTGTTAAAAACTCTAATTGACTAAAATGACCAAAATGTTCATCGAATGAGACAAACCCACCTATTGGATGCATAAGATTGGTTAAAAACCTTGATTGGACTAGAATAAGCCTATAGAAGACGAAACTGACTTAAATGCTCATCCAATGACACAAACACACCTATTGGATGCCAAAGATACCCTAATTGGACAAGAATAAGCCTAGGGAGGACGAAATGACCAAAATGTTCATCGAATGAGACAAACCCACCTATTGGATGCACAAGATTTGTTAAAAACTCTAATTGACTAAAATGACCAAAATGTTCATCCAATGACACAAACACAACTATTGGATGCACAAGATTGGTTAAAAACCCTAATTGAACTTGAATTGGCCTCCAGAGGATGAAAATGACCTGAATGTTTATCCAATGAAACAAACACACCTATTGGAAGCCCAAGATTGGTTAAAAACCCTAATTTGACTAGAATGAGCCTAGGGAGGACGAAAATGACCTCAATGTTAATCCAATGACACAAACACACCTATTGGATGCCAAAGATTGGTCAAAAACCCTAATTGGACTTGAATAAGCCTAAGGAGGACAAAAATGACCTAAATGTTCGTCCAATGACACAAAGAAAACTATTGGCTGCACAAAAGTGGTTAAAAACCCTAATTGACCTAGAATAAGCCTAGGGAGGACGAAAATGACCTAAATGTGAATCTAATGACACAAACACACTTATTGGATGTACAAGATTGGTAAAAACCCTAATTGGATTAGAATAAGCCTCGTGAGGACGAAAATGACCTAAATGTTCATCCAATGACACAAACAAACCTATTGGATGCACAAGATTGGTTAAAAACCCTAATTTAACTAGAATAAGCCGAGGGAGGACTAAAATGACAAAAATGTTCGTTGAATGAGACATACCCACCTATTAGACGCATAAGATTAGTTAAAAACCTTAATTGGACTTGAATAAGCCTCAGGAGGACGAAAACGACCTGAATGTTAATCCAATCACAAAAACACGCTTATTGGATGCACAAGAACTGTTAAAAACTCAAATTGGAATAAAATTAGCTTAGGGTGGACGAAAATGACCTAAATATTTCTCCAATAAAACATAAGAACATGTTCGACGCACAAGATTGGTTAAAAACCCTAATTGGACTAGAAAAAGCATATAGAGGCTGAAACTGACTTAAATACTAATCCAATGACACAAACACACATATTGGATGCACAAGATTGGTGAAAAACCCTAATTGGACAAGAATAAGCGTAGGTGGGACGAAATGACCAAAATGTTCATCCAATGACACAAACACACCTATTGCATGCACAAGATTGGTTAAAAACCCTAATTAGACTAGAATAGGCCTAGGGCAGACGAAAATCACTGAAATGTTAATCCAATGACACAAAAACACCTATTGGAAGCACAAGATTGGTTAAAAACCCTAATTGGAGTAGAATAAGCCTCGGGAGGATGAAAATGACCTGAATGTTTATCCAATGATAGAAAAGAACTTATTGGATGCACAAGATTGGTTAACTACGAGGAATGAAAATGACCTAAATGGTCATCCAATAACACAAACACACCTATTGGATACACAAGATTGGTTAAAAATCCTAATTGGACTAGAATAAGCCTAGGGAGGATGAAAATGACCTAAATGGTCATCCAATAACACAAACACACCTATTGGTTGCACAAGATTGGTTAACTACGAGGAATGAAAATGACCTAAATGGTCATCCAATAACACAAACACACCTATTGGTTGCACAAGATTGGTTAACTACGAGGAATGAAAATGACCTAAATGGTCATCCAATAACACAAACACACCTATTGGTTGCACAAGATTGGTTAACTACGAGGAATGAAAATGACCTAAATGGTCATCCAATAACACAAACACACCTATTGGTTGCACAAGATTGGTTAACTACGAGGAATGAAAATGACCTAAATGGTCATCCAATAACACAAACACACCTATTGGTTGCACAAGATTGGTTAACTACGAGGAATGAAAATGACCTAAATGGTCATCCAATAACACAAACACACCTATTGGTTGCACAAGATTGGTTAACTACGAGGAATGAAAATGACCTAAATGGTCATCCAATAACACAAACACACCTATTGGTTGCACAAGATTGGTTAACTACGAGGAATGAAAATGACCTAAATGGTCATCCAATAACACAAACACACCTATTGGTTGCACAAGATTGGTTAACTACGAGGAATGAAAATGACCTAAATGGTCATCCAATAACACAAACACACCTATTGGTTGCACAAGATTGGTTAACTACGAGGAATGAAAATGACCTAAATGGTCATCCAATAACACAAACACACCTATTGGTTGCACAAGATTGGTTAACTACGAGGAATGAAAATGACCTAAATGGTCATCCAATAACACAAACACACCTATTGGTTGCACAAGATTGGTTAACTACGAGGAATGAAAATGACCTAAATGGTCATCCAATAACACAAACACACCTATTGGATGCACAAGATTGGCTAAAAACCCTAATTGGACTAGAATAAGCCTAGGGACGACGAAAATGACCTAAATGTATATCCAACGACACAAAAGAACTTATTGGATGCATAAGATTGGTTAAAAACCGTAATTGGACTACAATAAGCCTATAGAGGACGAAACTGACTTAAATGCTCATCCAATGACACAAACACACCTATCGGAAGTACAAGATTTGTTAAAAACCCTAATTGGACAAAAATAAGCCTATAGAGGACGAACTGACCTAAGTGTTCATCCAATGACACAAACACACCTATTGGATGCACAAGTTTGGTTAAAAACACTAATTGGACAAGAAGAAGCCTAGGGAGGACGAAATGACCAAAATGTTCATCGAATGACACCTATTGGATGCAAAAGATTGTTGAAAAACCCTAATTGGACTTGAATAGGCGTCGGGAGCACGAAAATGACCTAAATGTTAATTTAATGAAACAAACACACCTATTGGAAGCACAAGATTGGTTAAAAACCGAAATTTGACTAGAATGAGCTTAGGGAGGACGAAATTGACCTAAATGTTTGTCCAATAACACATAAGAACTTATTGGACGCACAAGATTGGTTAAAAACCCTAATTGGACTAGAATAAGCCTAAGGAGGACAAAAATGACCTAAATGTTATTCCAATGACACAAACACACCTATTGGATGCACAAGAGTGGTTAAAAACCCTAATTGGACTAGAATAAGCCTAGGGAGGACGAAATGACAAAAATGTTCATCCAATGACACAAACACACCTATTGGATGCACAAGATTGGTTAAAAACACTAATTGGAGAAGAATAAGCCTAGGGACGACGAAAATGACCTAAATGTGTCTCCAATAACACATAAGAACTTATTGGACGCACAAGATTGGTTAAAAACCCTAATTGGACTAGAATAAGCCTAAGGAGGACAAAAATGACCTAAATGCTAATCCAATGACACAAACACACCTATTGGATGCACAAGAGTGGTTAAAAACCCTAATTGGACTAGAATAAGCCTAGGGAGGATGAAATGACAAAAATGTTCATCCAATGACACAAACACACCTACTGGATGTACAAGATTGGTAAAAACCCTAATTGGATTAGAATAAGCATCGTGATGACGAAAGTGACCTAAATGTTTATTCAATGACACAAACACACCTATTGGATGCACAAAATTGGTTAAAAACCCTAATTTGACAAGAATAAGCCGAGAGAGGACTAAAATTACCAAAATGTTCATCGAATGAGACAAACCAAACGTATTGAATGCATAAGATTGGTTAAAAACCTCAATTGGACTTGAATAAGCCTCAAGAGGACGAAAAT
>NC_021160.2:27708484-27754229 GCF_000331145.2 Cicer arietinum | reverse complement strand
TGACCTAAATGTTCATCCAATGACACAAACACAACTATTGGATGCACAAGATTGGTTAAAAACACTTTTTGGACAAGAACAAACCTAGAGAGGACGAAATGTCCAAAATGTTCATCCAATGACACAAACACACCTATTGGATGCACAGATTGGGTAAAAACCCTAATTGGACTTGAATAGGCCTCGGGAGGACGAAAATGACCTAAATGTCCATCGGATGCCCAAGATTGGTTAAAACCCCTAATTGGACTAGAATAAGCCTAGGGAGGATGAAAATGACCTAAATGTCCATCGGATGCCCAAGATTGGTTAAAAACCCTAATTGGACTTGAATAGGCCTCGGGAGGACGAAAATGACCTGAATGTTAATCCAATGAAACAAACACACCTTTTGGAAGCACAAGATTGGTTAAAAACCCTAATTTCAATAGAATGAGCCTAGGGAGGACGAAATTGACCTAAATGTTCGTCCAATGACACAAACACACCTATTGGATGCCCAAGATTGGTTAAAACCCCTAATTGGACTAGAATAAGCTTAGCGACGACGAAAATGACCTAAATGTTTCTCCAATAACACATAAGAACTTATTGGACGCACAAGATTGGTTAAAAACCCTAATTGAACTAAAATAAGCCTAAGAAGGACAAAAATGACCTAAATGTTAATCCAATGACACAGACACACCTATTGGATGCACAAGAGTGGTTAAAAACCCTAATTGGACTAGAATAAGCCTAGGGAGGACGAAAATGACCTAAATGTGAATCTAATGACACAAACACACCTACTGGATGTACAAGATTGGTAAAAACCCTAATTGGATTAGAATAAGCCTCGTGAGGACAATAATGACCTAAATGTGCATCCAATGACACAAAGACACCTATTGGATGCACAAGAGTGGTTAAAAACCCTAATTGGACTAGAATAAGCCTAGGGAGGACGAAAATGACCTAAATGTGAATCTAATGACACAAACACACCTACTGGATGCACAAGATTGGTTAAAAACCCTAATTGGACTAGAATAAGCCTAGGGAGGACGAAAATGACCTAAATGTGAATCTAATGACACAAACACACCTACTGGATGTACAAGATTGGTAAAAACCCTAATTGGATTAGAATAAGCCTCGTGAGGACAATAATGACCTAAATGTGCATCCAATGACACAAAGACACCTATTGGATGCACAAGATTGGTTAAAAACCCTAGTTTGACTAGAATAAGCCGAGGGAGGACAAAAATGACCAAAATGTTCATCGAATGAGACAAGCCCACCTATTGGATGCATAAGATTGGTTAAAAACCTTAATTGGACTTGAATATGACTCAGGAGGACGAAAATGACCTGATTGTTTATCCAATCACGCAAACACGCTTATTGGATGCACAAGATTTGTAAAAGACTCAAATTGGACAAGAATAATCCTAGGGTGGACTAAAATGACATAAATGTTTCTCCAATAGAGGACGAAACTGACTTAAATGCTCATCCAATGACACAAACACACCTACTGGATGCACAAGATTGGTTAAAAACCATAATTGGACAAGAATAAGTCTAGGGAGGGCGAAATGACCTAAATGTTCATCCAATGACACAAACACACCTATTGGATGCACATGATTGGTTAAAAAGCCTAATTGGACTAGAATATGCCTAGGATGGACGAAACTAACCTAAATGTGAATCCAATGACATAAACACACCTATTGGATGGACAACAATGGTTAAAAACCCTGATTGGAGTAGAATTAGCCTAGGGACGCCAAAAATGACCTAAATGTTAATCCAATGACACAAACACAACTATCGGAAGTTCAAGATTGGATAAAAACCCTAATTGGACTAGAATAAGCCGAGGGAGGACGAAAATGACTTAAATGTGAATCCAATGACACAAACACAACTATCAGATGCACAAGATTGGTTAAAAACCATAATTGGACTAGAAGAAGCATCGTGTGGACGAAAATGACCTAAATGTTTATTCAATGACACAAAAGAACTTATTTGATGCACAAGATTGGTTAAAAACCCTAATTGGACTAGAATAATCTTCCGGAGGACGAAAATAACCTAATTGTATATCCAATGGCACAAATGAAGTAATTTGAAGCACAAGATTGGTTAAAACCCTAATTAGACAAGAATAAGCCTACGGAGGATGAAAATGCCCGAAATGTTCATCCAATGACACAAACACAGCTATTCGATTCACAAGATTGGTTAAAAACCCAAATTCAACTAGAATGTACCTAGGGAGGACAAAAATTACCCAAATGTGAATCCAATGACAGAAAAAAACTTATTGGATGCACAAGATTGGTTAAAAACCATAAATGGATTAGTATAAGCCTAGGGTGGACAAAAATGATCTAAATATTCTTCCAATGTCACAAACACACATATTGGATGCATAAGATTGGTTAAAAACCATAAATGGAAAGGAATAAGCCAAGGGAGGACGAAAATGACCTAAATGTCCATCCAATGTCACAAACACCCCTATTGGATGCACAAGATTAGTTAAAAACCCTAATTAAACAAGAATAACGCTAGGGAGGACAAAGATGACATAAATATTATTCCAATGACACAAATGAACTTATTGGATGAACAAGATTGGTTAAAAACCCTTATTTAACAAGAATAAGCCTAAGGAGGATGAAAATGACCTAAATGTTCATCCAATGACACAAACACACCTATTGGATGCACCAGAATGGTTAAAAACACTAATTGGACAAGAATAAGCCTAGGGAGGACGAAATTGACCTAAATATTCGTCCAATGACACAAACACACATATTGGACGCACAAGATTAGTTAAAAACCCTAATTGGACTAGAATAAGCCTAAGAAGGACAAAAATGACCTAAATGTTAATCCAATGACACAAACACACCTATTGGATCCACAAGAGTAGTTAAAAACTCTAATTGGACTAGTATATGCATAGGGAGGACGAAAATGACCTAAATGTGAATCTAATGACACAAACACACCTACTGGATGTACAAGATTTGTAAAAACCCTAATTGGATTAGAATAAGCCTCGTGAGGACAATAATGACCTAAATGTACATCCAATGACACAAACACACCTATTGGATGCACAAGATTGGTTAAAAACCCTAATTTGACTAGAATAAGCCGAGGGAGGACAAAAAATGACCAAAATGTTCATCGAATGAGACAAACCGACCTATTGGATGCATAAGATTGGTTAAAAACCTTAATTGGACTTGAATAAGCCTGAGGAGGACGAAAATGACCTTAATGTTAACCGAATCACACAAACACGCTTATTGGATGCACTAGATTTGTAAAAAACTCAAATTGGACTAGAATAATCCTAGGGTGGACTAAAATGACGTAAATGTTTCTCCAATAACACATAAGAACTTATTGTACGCACAAGATTGGTTAAAAACCCTAATTGGACTAGAATAACCCTATAGAGGATGAAACTGACTTAAATGCTCATCCAATGACACAAACACACCTATTGGATGCACAAGATTGGTTAAAAACCCTAATTGGACAAGAATAAGCCTAGGGAGGAAGAAATGACCTAAATGTTCATCCAATGACATAAACACACCTATTGGACGCACATGATTGGTTAAAAACCCTAATTGGACTAGAATATGCCAAGGATGGACGAAACTAACCTAAATGTGAATCCAATGTCATAAACACACCTATTGGATGGACAACAATGGTTAAAAACCCTAATTGGACTAGAATAAGCATCGTGTAGACGAAAATGACCTAAATGTTTATTCAATGACACAAAAGAACTTATTTGATGCACAAGATTGGTTAAAAACCCTAATTGGACTAGAATAATCTTCCGGAGGACGAAAATAACCTATATGTATATCCAATGGCACAAATGAAGTAATTGGAAGCACAAGATTGGTTAAAACCCTAATTAGACAAGAATAAGCCTAGGGAGGATGAAAATGCCCGAAATGTTAATCCAATGACACAAATACACCTATTGGTTTCACAAGATTGGTTAAAAACCCTAATTCAACTAGAATATACCTAGGGAGGACAAAAATTACCCAAATGTGAATCCAATGACACAAACACACCTATTGTTTGCACAAGATTGCTTAAAAACCCTAATGTGAATAGAATAAGCCTGGTGACAACGAACATGACCTAAATGTTCATCCAATGACACAAAAGAACTTATTGGATGCACAAGATTGGTTATAAACCATAAATGGATTAGTATAAGGCTAGGGTGGACAAAAATGATCTAAATATTCATCCAATGTCACAAACACCCCTATTGGATGCACAAGATTAGGGAAAAACCCTAATTGAACAAGAATAACGCTAGGGAGGACGAAAATGACATAAATATTAATCCAATGACACAAATGAACTTATTGTTTGAACAACATTGGTTAAAACCCCTTATTTAACAAGAATAAGCCTAAGGAGGATGAAAATGACCTAAATGTTCATCCAATGACACAAACACACCTCTTGGATGCACAAGAATGGTTAAAAACACTAATTGGACTAGAATAAGCCTAGGGCGAACGAAAATGACCTAAATGATAATCCAATGACACAAACACACCTATTGAAGGAACTAGGTTGGTTAAAAACCATAACTGGACTAGAAAAATCTTAGCAAGGGCCAAATGGACCTAAATGTTCATCCAATGACAAAAGCGCACCTATTGGATGTACAAGATTGGTTAAAAAGCCTAATTGGACAAGAATAAGTCTAGGGAGGATGAAAATGAACTAAATGTTAATCCAACGACACAAACACACCTATTCGGTGCACAAGATTGGATGAAAACCCTAATTGGACTTGAATAAGCCCAGGGAGGACAAAAATTACCTAAATGTTCATCCAATCACACAAACACACCTATTGGATGCACAAGATTGGTTAAAAACTCTAATTGGACTAGAATAAGCCTATGCCAGACAAAAATGACCTAAATGTTATTCCAATGACAAAAAGACACCTATTGGATGCACAAGATTGGTTAAAAATCCTAAATTAACTAGAATAAGCCTCAGGAGGACGAAAAAGACCTAAATATTAATCCAATGACACAAACACACCAATTGGAAGCAGAAGACGAGTTAAAAACCCAAATTGGACTAGATTAAGCATAGCGAAGTCGTAAATGACCTAAATGTTCATCCAATGAAACAAACACACCTATTGGATGCACAAGATTGGTTAAAAAGCCTAATTGGACTAGAATAAGCCTAGGGAGGATGGGAATGACCTAAATGTTCACCCAATGACACACACATACCTATTGGATGCACAAGATTGGTTAACAACCCTAATTGGAGAAGAATAAGCCTATGGAGGACGGAAATGACCTAAATGTTAATCCAATGACACAAATACAACTATTGGGTGCACAAGATTGGTTTAAAACCCTAATTGGCCTAGAATAAGCCTATGGAAGACGAAAATGACCTAAATGTTAATCCAATGACACAAACACTCCTATTGGATGCACAAGACTGGTTAAAAACCCAAATTGGACTAGAATAACACTGGGGATGACAAAAATGACCTAAATATTAATCCAATGACACAAACATAGTTACTGGAAGCACAAGACTGGATAAAAACCCTAATTGGACTAGAATAAGCCTAGGGAGGACGAAAATGACCAAAATGTTCATCCAATGACTAAAACACACATATTGGATGTACAAGATTGGTTAAAAACCCTAATTGGACATGAATAAGCCTTGGAAGGACGAAAATGACCCTAATGTGAATCCAATGAAACTAACACACCAATTGGTTGCACAAGATTTGTTAAAAATCCTAATTGGATGCATAATATTGGTAAATGTTTATCCAATGTCTCAAACACGCCTTTTGGATGCATAACATTGGTTAAAACCATAAATGGACAAGAATAAGCCTAGGGAGGAAAAAAAATGACCTAAATGTTCATCTAATGACACAAACACACCTATTGGATGCACAAGATTGGTTAAAAACCCTAATTGGACTAGAATAAGCCTAGGGAGGACGAAAATGACCTAATTGTTAATCCAATGACACAAACCCACCAATTGGTCACTCAAGATTGGTTAAAAACCCTATTTGGACTACAATAACCCTAGGGAGGACCAAATTGACCTAAATGTTCATCCAATGAAAAAAACACACCTATTGGACAAGATTGGTTAAAAACCCTAATTGGACAAGAATAAGCCTAGGGAGGACGAAAATGACCTAAATGTTCATCCAATGACACAAACAAACCTATTGGATGCACAAGATTGGTTAAAAACCCTAATTGGACAAGAATAAGCCTAGGGAGGACGGAAATGACCTAAATGTTCATCCAATGAAACAAACACACCTATTGGATGCACAAGATTGGTTAAAACCCCTAATTGGACTAGAATAAGCCTAGGGACGACGAAAATGACCTAAATGTTATTCCAATGACAAAAATAAACCTATTGGAAGCACAAGATTCGATAAAAACCTTAATTGGACTAGAATAAGCCTCAGGAAAACAACAATGACCTGAATGTTAATCCAATAACACAAACATGCCTATTGGATGCACAGGATTGGTTAAAAACCCAAATTGGACAAGAATAAGCCTAGGGAGGACGAAAATGATCTAAATGTTTAACCAATGACACAAAAGAACTTATTGGATGTACAAGATTGGTTTAAAACTCTTATTGGATAAGAATAAGCCTAAGGAGGATGAAAATGACGTAATTTTTCATTAAATGATACAAACACACCTATTGGATGAACAAGATTGGTTAAAAACCCTAATTGGACAAGAAAAAGCCTAAGGAGGACACAAATAAACTAACTGTTCATCCAATGACACCAACACAACTATTGGATGCACAAGATTGGTTAAAAACCCTAATTGGACTAGAATAAGCTGAGGGAGGACTAAAATGACCAAAATGTTCATCGAATGAGACAAACACGCCTATTGGATGCACAAGATTGGTTAAAAATCCTTATTTGACAAGAATAAGTCTAGGGAGGATGAAAATGACCCAAATGTGAATCTGATGTAACTAACACATCTATTGGTTGCACAAGATTGGTTAACAACACTAATTGGACTAGAATAAGCCTAGGGAGGAAGAAAATGACCTAAATGTTCAGCGAATGACACAAACACACCTATTGGATGCACAAGATTGGTTAAAAACCCTAATTGGACTAGAATAAGCCTAGGGAGAACAAAAATGATGTAAATGTTAATCCAATGACACAAACACACCTATTAGATACACAAGATTGGTTAAAAACCCTAATTGGACTATAATAAGCCTAGGGAGGACGAAAATGACCTAAATGTTCATCCAATGACACAAACACACCTATTAGATACACAAGATTGGTTAAAAACCCTAATTGGACTAGAATAAGCCTAGGGAGGACGAAAATGACCTAAATGTTCATCCAATGACACAAACACACCTATTAGATACACAAGATTGGTTAAAAACCCTAATTGGACTAGAATAAGCCTAGGGAGGACGAAAATGACCTAAATGTTCATCCAATGACACAAACACACCTATTAGATACACAAGATTGGTTAAAAACCCTAATTGGACTAGAATAAGCCTAGGGAGGACGAAAATGACCTAAATGTTCATCCAATGACACAAACACACCTATTGGATGCACAAGATTGGGTAAAAACCCTAATTGGACTAGAATAAGCTTATGGACGACGAAAATGACCAAAATGTTAATCCAATGACAAAAACACACCTATTGGAAGCATAAGATTGGAGAAAAACCTTAATTGGACTAGAATAAGGCTCGCGAAAACAACAATGACCTGAATGTTAATCCAATGACACAAACACGCCTATTGGATGCACAAGATTGGTTTAAAACCCAAATTGTACTAGAATAAGCCTAGGTAGGACGAAAATGATCTAAATGTTTATCCATTGACACAAAGGAACTTATTGGATGTACAAGATTGGTTTAAAACTCTTTTTAGACAAGAATAAGCCTAGGGAGGATTAAAGTGACGTAATTGTTCATTAAATGACACAAACACACCTATTGGATGCCCCAGAGGGTTAAAAACCCTAATTGGACAAGATTAAGCCTAGAGAGGAAGAAAATGACATAAATGTTAATCCAATGACACAAATGAACATATTGGATGAACAAGATTGGTTAAAAACCCTAATTGTACAAGAATAAGTCTAAGGAGGACACAAATAAACTAAATGTTCATCCAATGAAACTAACACACCTATTGGATGCACAAGATTGGTTAAAAACCCTAATTGAACTAGAATAAGCCTAGGGACGTCGAAAATGACCTAAATGTTAATCTAATGACACAAACACACTTATTGGTAAAAAACCCCAATGACACAAATACACCTATTGTATGTACAAGATTGGTTAAACACACTAACTGGACAAGAATAAGCCTAGGGAGGACGGGAATGACCTAAATGTTCATCCAATGACACAAACACACCTATCTGTTGCAAAAGATTAGTTAAAAACACTAATTTGACTAGAATAAGCCGAAGGAGGATTAAAATGACCAAAACGTTCATCAAATGAGACAAACCCACATATTGGATGCATAAGATTGGTTAAAAACCTTAATTGGACTTGATTATGCCTCGGGAGGACGAAAATGACCTGAATGTTAATCCAATCACACAAACACGCTTATTGGATGCACAAGATTTGTTAAAAACTCAAATTGGACAAGAATATGCCTAGGGTGGACGAAAATTTCCTAAATGTTTCTCCAATAACCCAAAAGAACTTATTGGACGGACAAGATTGGTTAAAAACCCTAATTGGACTAGAATAAGCCTAAGAAGGACCAAATTGACCTAAATGTTCATCCAATGACAAAAACACACCTCTTGGATGTACAATATTGGTAAAAAAAACCTAATTGGACCAAAATAAGCCTAGGCAGGACGAAAATGACCTAAATGTTCATCCAATAACACAAACACACCTATTGGATGTAAAAGATTGGTTATAAACCCTAATTGGACAAGCATAAGCCTAGGGAGGACGAAACTAACCTAAATGTGAATCCAATGAGACAAACACACCTATTAGATGCACAAAATTGATTAAAAACCCTAATTAGACTAGAATAAGACTAGGGAGGACGAAAATGACCAAAATGTTCATCCAATGACACAAACACACCTATTGGTTGCAAAACAATGGCTAAAAACCCTAATTGGACTAGAATAAGCCTAGGGACGTCGACAATGACCTAAATGTTAATCCAATGACAAAAACACACATATTGGTTAATAACCCTAATTGGACTAGAATAAGCACCGTGTGGAAGAAAAGGACCTAAATGCTTATCCAATGACACAAAAGAACTTATTGGATGGACAAGATTGGTTAAAAACCCTAATTGGACTAGAACAAGCCTCGGGAGGACGAAAACACACCTCTTGGATGTACAATATTGGTAAAAACAACCTAATTGGACAAGAATAAGCCTAGGCAGGACGAAAATGACCTAAATGTTCATCCAATAACACAAACACACCTATTGGATGCACAATATTGGTTATAAACCCTAATTGGACAAGAATAAGCCTATGGAGGACGAGAATGACCTAAATGCTAATCCAACGACACAAACACGCTTATTGGGTCCACAAGATTAGTTTAAAACCCTAATTGGACTAGAATAATCCTAGGGAAGACAAAAATGAGCTAAATGTTCATCGAACGACACAAACACACCTATTGGATACACAAGATTGGTTAAAGATCGTAATTGCACTAGAATAAGCATAGGTTAGAAGAAAATGATCTAAAATTAATCCAATAACAAACACACACCTATTGGATGCACAAGATTGGTTAAAAATCCTAATTGGACTACATTAAGCCTCGGGAGGCGAAATGACCTTAATGTAAATACAATAACACAAACAAACTTATTGGATGCACAATATTGTTTAAAAATCGTAATTAGACAATCATAAGTCTAGGGAAGACGAAAATAACCTAAATGTTCATCCAATGACACAAAAGAACTTATTGGATGCACAAGATTGGTTAAAAACCCTAATTGGACAAGAATAAGCCTAGACAGGACAAAAATGATCAAAATGTTAATCCAATGACACAAACACACATATTGGATGCACAAGTTTGGCTAAAACCCCTAATTGGACTAGAATAAGCCTAGGGAGGACGAAAATGACCTAAATATTCATCCAATGACACAAACACACCTATTGGAAGCACAAGATTGGTTAAAAACCCTAATCCAATTAAACAAACACACCTATTGGAAGCACAAGATTGGTTAAAAACCCTAATCCAATTAAACAAACACACCTATTGGAAGCACAAGATTGGTTAAAAACCCTAATCCAATTAAACAAACACACCTATTGGAAGCACAAGATTGGTTAAAAACCCTAATCCAATTAAACAAACACACCTATTGGAAGCACAAGATTGGTTAAAAACCCTAATCCAATTAAACAAACACACCTATTGGAAGCACAAGATTGGTTAAAAACCCTAATCCAATTAAACAAACACACCTATTGGAAGCACAAGATTGGTTAAAAACCCTAATCCAATTAAACAAACACACCTATTGGAAGCACAAGATTGGTTAAAAACCCTAATCCAATTAAACAAACACACCTATTGGAAGCACAAGATTGGTTAAAAACCCTAATCCAATTAAACAAACACACCTATTGGAAGCACAAGATTGGTTAAAAACCCTAATCCAATTAAACAAACACACCTATTGGAAGCACAAGATTGGTTAAAAACCCTAATTGGACAAGAATAAGCCTAGGGAGGATTCAAGTGACGTAATTGTTCATTAAATGACACAAACACACCTATTGGATGCCCCAGATTGGGTAAAAACCCTAATTGGACAAGAATATGTCTAGAGAGGACGAAAATGACATAAATTTTAATCCAATGATACAAATGAACATATTGGATGAAGAAGATTGGTTAAAAACCCTAATTGGCCAAGAATAAGTCTTAGGAGGACACAAATAAATTAAATGTTCATCCAATGACACAAACACACATATTAAATGTACAAGATTGGTTAAAAACCCTAATTGGAGTAGAATAACCCTAGGGCAAACAAATATGAACTATGAACTAAATATTAATCCAATGACACAAACACATCTATTGGAGGAACACGATTGGTTAAAAACCCTAACTGGACTAGAATAAGCCTAGGAAGGACCAAATTGACCTAAAAGTTCATCCAATGACAAAAACACACCTATTGGATAAGAATAAGCCTAGGGAGGACGAGAATGACCTAAATGTTCATCCAATGACACAAACACAACTATTGGATGCACAAGATTGGTTAAAAACCCTAATTGGAGTAGAATAAGCCGAGGGAGGACTAAAATGACCAAAATGTTCATCGAATATGCCCAAGATTCGTTAAAAACGCTAATCGGACAAGAATAGACCTTGAGTGCACGAAAATAACCTAAATGTTCATCCAATGACACAAACACACCTATTGGATGCACAAGATGGGTTAAAAATCCTAGTTGGACAAGAATAAGCCTAGGGAGGACGAAAATGACCCAAATGCTAATCCAATGACACAAACACACCTATTTGGTGCACAAGATTGGTTAAAAACCATAATTATACAAGAATAAGCCTATAGAGGACGAAACTGACTTAAATGTTCATCGAATGACACAAACACACCTTTTGGATGCACAAGATTGTTTAAAAACCCTAATTGGACAAGAATAAGCCTAGGGAGGACGAGAATGACCTAAATGTTCATCCAATGACACAAACACAACTATTGGATGCACAAGATTGGTTAAAAACACTAATTGGAGTAGAATAAGCCGAGGGAGGACTAAAATGACCAAAATGTTCATCGAATATGCCCAAGATTCGTTAAAAACGCTAATCGGACAAGACTTTGAGTGGACGAAAATGACCTAAATGTTCATCCAATGACACAAACACACCTATTGGATGCACAAGATGGGTTAAAAATCCTAATTGGACTAGAATAAGCCTAGGGAGGACGAAAATGACCCAAATGCTAATCCAATGACACAAACACACCTATTCGATGCACTAGATATGTTAAAAACCCTAATTGGACTAGAATAAGCCTAGGGAGGACGAAAATGACCTAAATGTTCATCCAATGACACAAACACACCTTTTGGATGCACAAGATTGTTTAAAAACCCTAATTGGACAAGAATAAGCCTAGGGAGGATGGGAGTGACCTAAATGTTCCTCCAATGACACAAACATACCTATTGGAGGCACAAGATTTGTTAAAAACCATAATTGGACAAGAATAAGCCTAGGGACGACAAAAATGACCAAAATGCTTATCCAATGACACAAATACACCTAATTGGTGCACAAGATTGGTTTAAAACCCTAACTGGACTAGAATAAGCCTTGTGAAGACGAAATGACATAAATGTTCATCCAATGACACAAACACACCTATTCGATGCACTAGATATGTTAAAAACCCTAATTGGACTAGAATAAGCCTAGGTCGGACGAATATGAGATAAAAGTTAATACAATGACAAAAATACACCTATTGGATGCACAAGATTGGTTAAAAATTGTAATTGGACTAAATAAGACTAGGAACGACGAAAATGACCTAAATGTTAATCCAACGACACAAATACTCCTATTGGATGCACAAGATTGGTTAAAAACCCTAATTGGACTAGAATAACACTAGGAAGGACGAAAATGACCTAAATGTTAATCCAATGACACAAACACACCTATTGGATGCACATGATTGGTTAAAAACCCTAATAGGAGAACAAGCCTAGGGCAAACGAGAATGACCTAAATGTTAATCCAATGACACAAACACACCTATTGGATGCACATGATTGGTTAAAAACCCTAATAGGAGAACAAGCCTAGGGCAAACGAGAATGACCTAAATGTTAATCCAATGACACAAACACACCTATTGGATGCACATGATTGGTTAAAAACCCTAATAGGAGAACAAGCCTAGGGCAAACGAGAATGACCTAAATGTTAATCCAATGACACAAACACACCTATTGGATGCACATGATTGGTTAAAAACCCTAATAGGAGAACAAGCCTAGGGCAAACGAGAATGACCTAAATGTTAATCCAATGACACAAACACACCTATTGGATGCACATGATTGGTTAAAAACCCTAATAGGAGAACAAGCCTAGGGCAAACGAGAATGACCTAAATGTTAATCCAATGACACAAACACACCTATTGGATGCACAAGATGGGTTAAAAACCCTAATTGGATAAGAATAAGCCTAGGGAGGACGAAAATGACCTAAATGCTAACCCAATGACACAAACACACCTATTTGGTGCACAAGATTGGTTAAAAACCGTAATTATACAAGAATAAGCCTATAGAGGATGAAACTGACTTAAATGTTCATCCAATGAGACAAACACACTTATTGGATGCACAAGATTGGTTAAAAACCCTAATTGGACTAGAATAATCATAGGGAAGACAAAAATGAGCTAAATGTTCATCGAACGACACAAACACACCTATTGGATACACAAGATTGGTTAAAGATCGTAATTGCACTAGAATAAGCCTAGGGAGGACACAAATGACCTAAATGTTCATCCAATGGCACCGACACACCTATTGGATGCACTAGATTATTTAAAAACCGTAATTGTACTAGAATAAGCCTAGGGAGGACGAAAATGACCTAGATGTTAATCCAATGACACAAACACACCTATTGGATACACAAGATTGTTTAAAAACCATAACTGGACTAGAATAAGCCAATGGAGGACGGGAATGACCTAAATGTTCATACAATGACACAAACACACCTATTGGATGCACAAGATGGGTTAAAAACCGTAATTGGACAAGAATAAGCCTAGGGAGGACAAAAATGACCTAAATGCTCATCCAATGACAAAAACACACCTA
Organism: Cicer arietinum; assembly: GCF_000331145.2. Taxonomy (NCBI): domain Eukaryota; kingdom Viridiplantae; phylum Streptophyta; class Magnoliopsida; order Fabales; family Fabaceae; genus Cicer; species Cicer arietinum. Next base: position 27,740,201 of record NC_021160.2, on the reverse strand, counting down.
TTTGGTGCACAAAATTGGTTAAAAACCCTAATTATACAAGAATAAGCCTATAGAGGACGAAACTGACATAAATGCTCATCTAATGACACAAACACAACTATTGGATGCACAAGATTGGTTAAAAACCCTAATTGGACAAGAATAAGCCTAAGGAGGACGAGAATGACCTAAATGTTCCTCCAATGACACAAACATACCTATTGGATGCCCAAGATTTGTAAAAAACCATATTTGGTCAAGAATAAGCCTAGGGACGACGAAAATGACCTAAATGTTAATCCAACGACACAAAACTTCCTATTGGATGCACAAGATTGGTTACAAACCCTAATTGGACTAGAATAACACTAGGGAGGACGAAAATGACCAAAATGTTAATCCAATGACACAAACACATCAATTGGTTGCACAAGATTGGTTAAAAATCATATTGGACTAGAATAAGCCTAGGGAGGACACAAATGACCTAAATGTTCATCCAATGGCACAAACACACCTATTGGATGCACAAGATTGGTTAAAAACACTAATTGGACAAGAATAAGCCTAGGGAGGACGAAAATTACCTAAATGTTCATCCAATGGCACAAACACACCTATTGGATGCACAAGATTGGTTAAAAACCGTAATGGGACTAGAATAAGCCTAGGGAGGACAAAAATGACCTAAATGTTTATCCAATTACAAAAACACATCTATTGGATGTACAAGAATGGTTAAAAACCCTTATTGGACAAGAATAAGCCTAGGGAGGACTAAAATGACTTAAATGTGAATCCATTGAAACTAACACACCTATTGGTTGCAGAAGATTGGTTAAAAACACAGATTGGACTAGAATAAGCCTCGTGAGGACGAAAATGACCTAAATGTTTATCCAATGTCTCAAACACGGCTATTGGATACATAAGATTGGTTAAAAACCTTAAATGGACAAGAATAAGCCTAGGGAGGAAACAAATAAACTAAATGTTCATCCAATGACACAAACACACCTATTGGATGGACAAGATTGGTTATAAACCCTTATTGGACTAGAATAAACCTAGGGAGGATGAGAATGACCTATATGCTAATCCAATGACACAAACACACTTATTGGGTGCACAAGATTAGTTTAAAACCCTTATTGGACTAGAATAAGCCTAGGGTAGTCAAAAATGCGCTAAATGTTCATCCAATGACACAAACACACCTATTTGATGCACAAGATTGGTTAAAAATCCTAATTGGACTAGAATAAGCATACGTAAGAAGAAAATGACCTAAAAGCTAATCCAATGACAAAAACACACCTATTGGATGCACAAGATTGGTTAAAAATCCTAATTGGACTACATTAAGACTCGGGAGGAGAAATGACCTTAATGTTAATACAATAATACAAACGAACTTATTGGATGCACAATATTGGTTAATAACCCTAATTAGACAAGAATAAGTCTCGGGAAGATGAAAATGACCTAAATGTCCATCCAATGACACAAACACACCTATTGGATGCACAAGATTGGTTAAAAACCATAATTGGACAAGAATAAGCCTAGGGAGGACGAAAATGATCAAAATGTTAATCGAATGACACAAACACACATATTGGATGCACAAGATTGGCAAAAACCTCTAATTAGACTAGAAAATAGCCTAGGGACGACGAAAATGACCTAAATGTTTATCCAATGACACAAAAGAACTTATTGGATGCACAAGATTGGTTAAAAACCCTAATTGGACAAGAATAAGCCTAGGGAGGACGAAAATGACCTAAATGTTCATCCAATGACACAAACACACCTATTGGATGCACAAGATAGGTTAAAATCCCCTAATTGGACTAGAATAAGCCTCGTGAGGACGAAAATGACCTAAATGTTAATACAATAACCCAAACACAGTTGTTGGGTGCACAAGATTGGTTAAAAACCCTAATTGAACTATAATAAGCCTAAGAAGGACGAAAATGACGTAAATGTTCATCAAATGACACAAACACACCTATTGGATGCACAAGATTGGTTAAAAACCCTAATTGGAAAAGAATAAGCCTAGGGAGGACGGAAATGATGAAAATGTTAATCCAATGACACAAACACACATAATGGATGCACAAGATTGGCTAAAACCCCTAATTGGACTAGAATAAGCCTAGGGACGACGAAAATGACCTAAAAATATATCCAATGACACAAAAGATCTTATTGGAAGCACAAGATTGTTTAAAAACCCTAATTGGACAAGAATAAGCCTAGGGAGGATGAAAATGACCTAAATGTTCATCCAATGACACAAACACACCTATTGGAAGCACAAGATTGGTTAAAAACCGTAATTGCACTAGAATAAGCCTCGTGAGGACGAAAATGACCTAAATATTCATCCAATGACACAAACACACCTATTGGAAGCACAAGATTGGTTAAAAACCGTAATTGCACTAGAATAAGCCTCGTGAGGACGAAAATGACCTAAATATTCATCCAATGACACAAACACACCTATTGGAAGCACAAGATTGGTTAAAAACCGTAATTGCACTAGAATAAGCCTCGTGAGGACGAAAATGACCTAAATATTCATCCAATGACACAAACACACCTATTGGAAGCACAAGATTGGTTAAAAACCGTAATTGCACTAGAATAAGCCTCGTGAGGACGAAAATGACCTAAATATTCATCCAATGACACAAACACACCTATTGGAAGCACAAGATTGGTTAAAAACCGTAATTGCACTAGAATAAGCCTCGTGAGGACGAAAATGACCTAAATATTCATCCAATGACACAAACACACCTATTGGAAGCACAAGATTGGTTAAAAACCGTAATTGCACTAGAATAAGCCTCGTGAGGACGAAAATGACCTAAATATTCATCCAATGACACAAACACACCTATTGGAAGCACAAGATTGGTTAAAAACCGTAATTGCACTAGAATAAGCCTCGTGAGGACGAAAATGACCTAAATATTCATCCAATGACACAAACACACCTATTGGAAGCACAAGATTGGTTAAAAACCCTAATTGGACAAGAATAAGCCTAGGGAGGACGAAAATGATCTAAATGTTTATCCAATGACACAAAAGAACTTATTGGATGTACAAGAATGGTTTAAAACTCTTATTGGACATTAAATGACACAAACACACCTATGTAAAAGTGACTTAATTGTTCATTAAATGACACAAACACACCTATTGGATGCTCGAGATTGGGTAAAAACCCTAATTGGACAAAATAAGCCTAGGGAGGATGAAAATGACATAAATTGCAATCCAATGACACAAATGAACATATTGGATTAACAAGATTGGTTAAAAACCCTAATTGGACAATAATAAGCCTAAGGAGAACATAAATAAACTAAATGTTCATCCATTGACACAAACACACCTATTGGATGCATAAGATTGGTTAAAAACCCTAATTGGACTAGAATAAGCCTAGGGCGAACAAAAATGAACTAAATATTAATCCAATGACACAAACACATCTATAGGAGGAACACAATTGATTAAAAACCCTAACTAGACTAGAATAATCCAAGGGAGGACTAAAATGACCAAAATGTTCATCGAATGAGATAAACCCACCTATTGGATGCATAAGATTGGTTAAAAACCTTAATTGAACTTGAATAAGCTTTGGGAGGACGAAAATGACGTGAATGTTAATCCAATCTCACAAACACGCCTATTGGATGCACAAGATTTGTTAAAAACTCAAATTGGACTAGAATAAGCCTAGGGAGGAAGAAAATGACCTAAATGTTTCCCCAATAACATATAAGAACTTATCGGACGCACAAGATCGGTTAAAAACCCTAATTGGACTAGAATAAGCCTATGAAGGACGAAACTGACTTAAATGCTAATCCAATGACACAAACACACCTATTGGATGCACAAGATTGGTTAAAAATCCTAATCGGACAAGAATAGGCCTTGGGTGGATGAAAATGACCTAAATGTTTATCCAATGACACAAACACACCTATTGGAAGCACAAGATTGGTTAAAAACACTATTTGGACAACAATAAGCCGAGTGAGGACTAAAATTACCAAAATGTTCATCGAATGAGACAAACCCACCTATTGGATGCATAAGATTGGTTAAAAACCTTAATTGGACTTGAATAAGCCTCAGTAGGACGAGAATGACCTGACTGTTAATCCAATGAAACAAACACACCTATTGAAAGCACAAGATTGGTTAAAAACCCTAATTTGACTAGAATGAGCCTAGGGAGGACGAAAATGACCTAAGTGTTTGTCCAATGATACAAACACACCTATTGAATGCCAAAGATTGGTTAAAAACCCTAATTGGACTAGAATAAGCCTAGGGACGACGAAAATGACATAAATGTTTCTCCTATAACACATAAGAACTTATTGGACGCACAAGATTGGTTAAAAACCCTAATTGGAGTAGAATAAGCCTAAGGAGGACAAAAATGACCTAAATGTTAATCCAACGACACAAACACACCTATTGGATGCACAAGACTGGTTACAAACCCTAATGGGACTAGAATAAGCATAGGGAGGACGAAATTGACCAAAATGTAAATCCAATGACACAAACACACCTTCTGGATGTACAAGATTGGTAAAAACCATAATTGGATTAGAATAAGCCTCGTGGGGACGAAAGTGATTAAATGTTCATCCAATTACACAAACACACCTATTGGATGCACTTGATTGGTTAAAAACCCTAATTTGACTAGAATAAGCCGAGGGTGGACTAAAATGACCAAAATGATCATCGAATGAGACAAACCCACCTATTGGATGCATAAGATTGGTTAAAAACCTTAATTGGATTTGAATAAGCCTCAAGAGAACGAAAATGACCTGAATGTTAATCCAATCACACAAGCACGCTTATTGGATGCACAAGATTTGTTAAAAACTAAAATTAAACTAGAATAATCCTAGGGTGGACTAAAATGACCTAAATGTTTCTCCAATAACACATAAGAGGACGAAGCTGACTTAAATGCTCATCCAATAGGTGGACGCACAAGATTGGTTAAAAACCCTAATTGGACTATAATAAGCCTATAGAGGACGATGCTGTCTTAAATGCTCATCCAATGACACAAACATACGTATTGGAAGCACAATGTAGGTTAAATTCCATAATTGGACAAGAGTAAGCCTAGGGAGGACGAAATGACCTAAATGTTCATCGAATGACACAAACACACCTATTGGATGCACAAGTTTGGTTAAAAACACTAATTGGACAAGAATAAGCCTAGGGAGGAAGAAATGACCAAAATGTTAATCCAATGACACAAACACACCTATTGGATGCACAAGAGTGGTTAAAAATCCTAATTGGACAAGAATAAGCCTAGGGAGGATGAAATGACCTAAATGTTTATCCAATGACACAAACACACCAATTGGATGCACAAGGTTTGTTAAAAACACTAATTCGACAAGAATAAGCCTAGGGAGGACAAAATGATCAAAATGTTCATCCAATGACACAACCACAACTATTGGATGCACAAGATAGGTTAAAAACCCTAATTGAACTTGAATAGGCCTCCGGAGGACGAAAATGACCTGAATGTTAATCCAATGAAACAAACACACCTATTGGAAGCACAAGATTGGTTAAAAACCCTAATTTGACTAGAATGAGCCTAGATAGGACGAAAATGACCTGAATCTTAATCCAATGACACAAACACACCTATTGGATGCCCAAGATTGGTTAAAAACCCAAATTGGACTAGAATAAGCCTAAGGAGGACAAAAATAAACTAAATGTTCGTCCAATGACACAAACAAACCTATTGGCTGCACAAAAGTGGTTAAAAACACTAATTGACCTAGAATAAGCCTAGGGACGACGAAAATGACCTAAATGTGAATCCAATGACACAAACACACCTACTGGATTTACAAGATTGGTAAAAACCCTAATTGGAGTAGAATAACCCTCGTAAGGACGACAATGACCTAAATGTTCATCGAATGGCACAAACACACCTATTGGATGCACAAGATTGGTTAAAAACCCTAATTTTACTAGATAAAGCCGAGGGAGGACTAAAATGACCAAAATGTTCATTAAATGAGACAAACCCACCTATTAGATGCATAAGATTTGTTAAAAACCTTAATTGGACTTGAATAAGCCTCAGGATGACGAAAATGACCTGAATGTTAATCCAATCACACAAACACACTTAATGGATGCACAAGAATGGTTAAAAACTCAAAGTGGAATGGAATAAGCTTAGGGTGGACGAAAATGACCTAAATATTTCTCCAATAAAACATAAGAACATGTTCGACGCACAAGATTGGTTAAAAACCCTAATTGGACTAGAATAAGCCTATAGAGGATGAAACTGACTTAAATGCTCATCCAATGACTCAAACACACATATTGGATGCACAAGATTAGTTAAAAACCCTAATTGGACAAGAATAAGCCTAGGGAGGACGAAATGACCAAAATGTTCATCCAATGACACAAACACACCTATTGCATGCACAAGATTGGTTAAAAACCCTAATTGGACAAGAATAAGCCTAGGGAGGACGAAATGACCAAAATGTTCATCCAATGACACAAACACACCTATTGCATGCACAAGATTGGTTAAAAACCCTAATTGGACAAGAATAAGCCTAGGGAGGACGAAATGACCAAAATGTTCATCCAATGACACAAACACACCTATTGCATGCACAAGATTGGTTAAAAACCCTAATTGGACTAGAATAGGCCTAGGGCAAACGAAAATCACCGAAATGTTAATCAGATGACACAAATACACCTATTGGAAGCACAAGATTGGTTAAAAACCCTAATTGGAGTAGAATAAACCTCGGGAGGATGAAAATGACCTCATTGTTTATCCAATGATAGAAAAGAACTTATTGGATGCACAAGATTGGTTAAAAACCCTAATTAGAAAAGAATAAGCCTAGGGAGGACGAAATGACCAAAATGTTCATCCAATGACACAAACACACCTATTGGATGCACAAGATTTGTTAAAAACCCTATTTGGACTTGAATAGGCCTCGAGAGGACGAAAATGACCTAAATGTTAATCCAGTGAAACAAACACACCTATTGGAAGCACATGATTGGTTTTAAACTCTAATTGGACTAGAATAAGTCTAGGGAAGACAAAAATGAGCTAAATGTTCATCCAATTACACAAACACAGCTATTGGATGCACAAGATTGGTTAAACATCCTAATTGGACTAGAATAAGCATAGGTAAGAAGAAAATGACCTAAAAGTTAATCCAATGACACAAACACAGCTATTTGATGCACAAGATTCGTTAAAAATCCTAATTGGACTACAATCTGCCTCGGGAGGCGAAATGACCTTAATGTTAATAGAATAACACAAACGAACTTATTGGATGCACAATATTGGTTAAAAACCCTAAGTAGACAAGAATAAGTCTAGGGAAAACGAAAATGACCTAAATGTTCATCCAATGACACAAAGGCACCTATTGGATGCACAAGATTGGTTAAAAACCCTAATTGGACAAGAATAAGCCTAGGTAGGACGAAAATGATCAAAATGCTAATCCAATGACACAAACACACATATTGGATGCACAAGATTGGCTAAAAACCCTAATTGGACAAGAATAAGGCTAGGGAGGACGGAAATGATCAAAATCTTAATCTAATGACACAAACACACATATTGGATGCACAAGATTGGCTAAAAACCCTAATTGGACTAGAATAAGCCTAAGGACGACGAAAATGACCTAAATGTATATCCAATGACACAAAAGAACTTATTGGATGCATACGATTGGTTTAAAACCCTAATTGGACTAGAATAAGCCTATAGAGGACGAAACTGACTTAAATGATCATCCAATGACACAAACTCACCTACTGGATGCACAAGATAGGTGAAAAACCCTAATTGGACAAGAATAAGCCTAGAGAGGACGAAATGAACTAAATGTTCAACTAATGACACAAACATACCTATTGGATGCACAAGATTGGTTCAAAACACTAATTGGACAAGAATAAGCCTAGGGAGGACGAAATGACCAAAATCTTCATCCAATGACACAAACACACCTATTGGATGCACAAGATTGGTTCAAAACACTAATTGGACAAGAATAAGCCTAGGGAGGACGAAATGACCAAAATCTTCATCCAATGATACAAACACACCTATTAGATGTAGAAGATTGGTTAAAAACCCTAATTGGACTTGAATAGGCCTCGGGAGGACGAAAATGACCTGAATGATAATCCAATGAAACAAACACACCCATTGGAAGCACAAGATTGGTTAAAAACCCTAATTGGACTTGAATAGGCCTCGGGAGGACGAAAATGACCTGAATGATAATCCAATGAAACAAACACACCCATTGGAAGCACAAGATTGGTTAAAAACCCTAATTTGACTAGAATAAGATTAGAAAAGACGAAAATCACCTAAATGTTTGTCCAATAACACAAACACACCTATTGGATGTCCAAGATTGGTTAAAAACCCTAATTGGACTAGAATAAGCCTATGGACGACGAAAATGACCTAAATGTTTCTCCAATAACACATAAGAACTTATTGGACGCACAAGATTGGTTAAAAACCCTAATTGGACTATAATAAGCCTAAGGAAGACAAAAATGACCTAAATGTTAATCCAATGACACAAACACACCTATTGGATGCACAAGAGTGGTTAAGAACCCTAATTGGACAAGAATAAGCCTAGGGAGGACGAAATGACCAAAATGTTTATCCAATGACATAAACACACCTATTGGATGCACAAGAGTGGTTAAAAACCCTAATTGGACAAGAATAAGCCTAGGGAGGACGAAATGACCAAAATGTTTATCCAATGACATAAACACACCTATTGGATGCACAAGAGTGGTTAAAAACCCTAATTGGACTATAATAAGCCTAAGGAAGACAAAAATGACCTAAATGTTAATCCAATGACACAAACACACCTATTGGATGCACAAGAGTGGTTAAGAACCCTAATTGGACTAGAATAAGCCTAGGGAGGACGAAATGACCAAAATGTTTATCCAATGACACAAACACACCTATTGGATGCACAAGATTGGTTAAAAACCCTAACTGGACTTGAATAGGCCTCGGGAGGACAAAAATAACCAGAATGTTAATCCAATGAAACAAACACACCTATTGGAAGCACAAGATTGGTTAAAAACCCTAATTTGACTAGAATGAGCCTAAGGAGGACGAAAATGACCTAAATGTTCGTCCAATGACACAAACACACATATTGGATGCACAAGAGTGGTTAAAAACCCTAATTGGACTAGAATAAGCATAGGGAGGATGAAAATGACCTAAATGTGAATCCAATAACACATAAGAACTTATTTGACGCACAAGATTGGTTAAAATCCCTAATTTTACTAGAATAAGCCTAAGGAGGACAAAAATGACGTAATTGTTAATCCAATGACAAAAACACACCTATTGGATGCTCAAGAGTGGTTAAAAACGCTAATTGGACTTGAATAAGCATAGCAGGACGAAAATGACCTAAATGTGAATCCAATGACACAAACACACCTATTGGATGTACAAGATTGGTAAAAACCCTAATTGGATTAGAATAAGCTTCGTGATGACGAAAGTGTCCTAAATGTTCATCCAATGACACAAACGCACCTATTGGATGCACAAGAGTGGTTAAAAACCCTAATTGGACTGGAATAAGCCTAGGGAGGACGAAAATGACCTCAATGTTCATCCAATGACACAAACACACCTATTGGATGCACAAGATTGGTTAAAAACCCTAATTTGACTAGAATAAGCCGATGGATGACTAAAATGACCAAAATGTTAATCGAATGAGACAAACCCACCTATTGGATGGATAAGATTGGTTAAAAACCTTAATTGGACTTGAATAAGCCTCAGGAGGACGAAGATGACCTGAATGTTAATCCAATCACACAAACACGCTTATTGGATGCACAAGATTGGTTAAAAACTCAAATTGGACAAGAATAAGCCTTGGGTGGACGAAAATGAGCTAAATGTTTCTCCAATACCACATAAGAACTGTTTGGACGCACAAGATTGGCAAAAAACCCTAATTGGACTAGAATAAGCATATAGAGGAAGAAATTGACTTAAATGCTCATCAAATGACACAAACACACCTATTGGAAGCACACGATTGGTTAAAAACCCTAATTGGACAAGAATAAGCCTAAGGAGGACGAAATGACCTAAATGTTTACCCAATGACACAAACACACCAATTGGATGCACAAGATTGGTGAAAAACACTAATTGGACAAGAATAAGCCTAGGGAGGACGAAATGACCAAAATGTTCATCCAATGACACAAACACAACTATTGGATGCACAAGATTGGTTAAAAACCCTAATGGGTCTTGAATAGGCCTCCGGAGGACGAAAATTACCTGAATGTTAATCCAACGAAACAAACACACCTATTGGAAGCACAAGATTGGTTAAAAACCCTAATTTGACTAGAATGAGCCTAGATAGGACGAAAATGACCTGAATGTTAATCCAATGACACAAACACACCTATTGGATGCACAAGATTGGTTAAAAACCCTAATTTGACTAGAATGAGCCTAGATAGGACGAAAATGACCTGAATGTTAATCCAATGACACAAACACACCTATTGGATGCACAAGATTGGTTAAAAACCCTAATTTGACTAGAATGAGCCTAGATAGGACGAAAATGACCTGAATGTTAATCCAATGACACAAACACACCTATTGGATGCCCAAGATTGGTTAAAAACCCTAATTGGACTGGAATAAGCCTAAGGAGGACAAAAATGACCTAAATGTTCCTCCAATGACACAAACAAACCTATTGCCTGCACAAAAGTGGTTAAAAACCCTAATTGACCTAGAATAAGCCTAGGGAGGACGAAATGACCAAAATGTTCTTCAAGATTGGTTAAAAACCCTAATTGACCTAGAATAAGCCTAGGGAGGACGAAATGACCAAAATGTTCTTCAAGATTGGTTAAAAACCCTAATTGACCTAGAATAAGCCTAGGGAGGACGAAATGACCAAAATGTTCTTCAAGATTGGTTAAAAACCCTAATTGACCTAGAATAAGCCTAGGGAGGACGAAATGACCAAAATGTTCATCCAATGACACAAACACACCTATTGGATGCACAAGAGTGGTTAAAAACCCTAATTGACCTAGAATAAGCCTAGGGAGGACGAAAATGACCTAAATGAAAATCCATTGACACAAACACACCTACTGGAAGTACAAGATTGGTAAAAACCCTAATTGGATTAGAATAAGCCTCGTGAGGACGAAAATGACCTAAATGTTCATCTAATGACACAAACACACCTATTGGATGCACAAGATTGGTTAAAAACCCTAATTTTTCAAGAATAAGCCGAGGGAGCACTAAAATGACCAAAATATTCATTGAATGAGACAAACCCACCTATTGGATGCATAAGATTGGTTAAAAACCTTAATTGGACTTGAATAAGCCTCGGGAGTACGAAAATGACCGGAATATTATTCCAATCACACAAACACGCTTATTGGATGCACAAGATTTGTTAAAAACTCAAACTGGAATAGAATAAGCCTAGGGTGGAAGAAAATGACCTAAATATTTCTCCAATAAAACATAAGAACTTGTTCGACGCACAAGATTGGTTAAAAACCCTAATTGGACTAGAATAAGCCTATAGAGGACGAAACTGACTTAAATGCTCATCCAATGACACAAATGAACTTATTGGATGCACAAGAGTGGTTAAAAACCCTAATTCGACAAGAATAAGCCTAGGGAGGACGAAATGACCAAAATGTTCTTCCAATGACACAAACACACCTATTGGATGCACAAGATTGGTTAAAAACCCTAATTGATCTTGAATAGGCCTCCGGAGGACGAAAATTACCTGAATGTTAATCCAATGAAACAAACACACCTATTGGAAGGACAAGATGTGTTAAAAACTCTAATTTGACTAGAATGAGCCTAGGGAGGACAAAAATGACACGAATGTTAATCCAATGACACAAACACACCTATTGGATGCCCAAGATTGGTTAAAAACCCTAATTGGACTAGAATAAGCCTAAGGAGGACAAAAATGACCTAAATGTTCGTCCATTGACACAAACAAACCTATTGCCTGCGCAAAAGTAATTAAAAACCCTAATTGACCTAGAATAAGCCTAGGGAGGACGAAAATGACCTAAATGTGAATCCAATGACAAAAACACACTTACTGGATGTACAAGATTGGTAAAAACCCTAATTTGGATTAGAATAAGCCTCGTGAGAACGAAAATGACCTAAATGTTCATCCAATGACACAAACACACCTATTGGATGCACCAGATTAGTTAAAAACCCTAATTTTACTAGAATAAGCCGAGGGAGGACTAAAATGACCAAAATGTTCATTGAATGAGACAAACCCACCTATTGGATGCATAAGATTGGTTAAAAACCTTAATTGGACTTGATTAAGCATCGGGATTACGAAAATAACCTGAATGTTATTCCAATCACACAAACACGCTTATTGGATGCACAAGATTTGTTAAAAACTCAAATAGGAATAGAATAAGCCTAGGGTGGACGAAAATGACCTAATATTTCTCCATTAAAACATAAGAACTTGTTCGACGCACAAGATAGGTTAAAAACCCTAATTAGACTAGAATAAGCCTATAGAGGACGAAACTGACTTAAATGCTCATCCAATGACACAAACAGACCTATTGGACGCACAACATTGGTTAAAAACCCTAATTGGACAAGAATATGCCTAGGGAGGACGAAATGACCAAAATGTTCATCCAATGACACAAACACACCTATTGGATGCACAAGATTGGTTAAAAACCCTAATTAGACAAGAATAAATCTAAGGAGGACGAAAATGACCTAAATGTTCATCCAATGACACAAACACACCTATTGGATGCACAAGATTGGTTAAAAACCCTAATTAGACAAGAATAAATCTAAGGAGGACGAAAATGACCTAAATGTTCATCCAATGACACAAACACACCTATTGGATGCACAAGATTGGTAAAAACCCTAATTGGATTAGAATAAACTTCATGATGACGAAAATGACCTATATGTTTATCCAATGACACAAATGAACTTATTGGATGCACAAGATTGGTTAAAAACCCTAATTAGACAAGAATAAATCTAAGGAGGACGAAAATGACCTAAATGTTCATCTAATGACACAAACACACCTCTTGGATGCAAAAGATTGGTTAAAAACACTAATTGGACAAGAATAAGCCTAGGGAGGACGAAATGACCAAAATGTTCATCCAATGACCCCAACACACCTATTCGATGCACAAGATTTGTTAAAAACCCTATTTGGACTTGAATAGGCCTCGGGAGGACGAAAATGACCTGAATGTTAATCCAATGAAACAAACACACATATTGGAAGCACAAGATTGGTTTATAACCCTAATTGGACTAGAATAAGCCTATGGAAGGCAAAAATGATCTAAATGTTAATCCAATTACACCAACACACCTATTGGATGCACAAGATTGGTTAAAAATCCTAATTGGACTAGAATAAGCATAGGTAAGAAGAAAATGACCTAAAAGTTAATTCAATGACAAAAACACACCTATTAGATGCACAAGATTCGTTAAAAATCCTAATTGGACTACAATCAGCCTCGGGAGGTGAAATGACCTTAATGTTAAGACAATAACACAAACGAACTTATTGGATGCACAATATTGGTTAAAAACCCTAATTAGACAAGAATAAGTCTAGGGAAAACGAAAATGACCTAAATGTTCATCCAATGAGACAGACGCACCTATTGGATGCACAAGATTGGTTAAAAACCCTAATTGGACCAGAATAAGCCTAGGGAGGACGGAAATGATCAAAATGCTAATCCAATGACACAAACACACATATTGGATGCACAAGATTGGCTAAAAACCTTAATTGGACAACAATAAGCCTAGGAAGGACGGAAATGATCAATATCATAATCCAATGACACAAACACACATATTGGATGCATAAGATTGGCTAAAAACACTAATTGGACTAGAATAAGCTTTGGGACGCCGAAAATGACCTAAATTTTTTGTCCAATGACACAAAAGAACTTATTGGATGCATAAGATTGGTTAAAATTCGTAATTGTACAAGAATAAGCCTAGGCAGGACGAAAATGACCTAAATGTTCATCAAATGACACAAACAAACCTACTGGATGCTCAAGATTGGTTAAAAACCCTATTTGGACTAGAATAAGCCTCGTGAGGATGAAAATGACCTAAATGTTGATCCAATCACACAAACACACTTGTTGGGTGCACAAGATTGGTTAAAAACCCAAATTGGACTAGAATAAACCTAGAGAGGACGAAAATGACCTAAATGTTCATCCAATGACACAAACACACCTATTGGATGCACAAGATTGGTTAAAAACACTAATTGGACAAGAATAAGCCTAGGGAGGACGAAATGACCAAAATGTTCATCCAATGACACAAACACACCTATTGGATGCACAAGATTGGTTAAAAAAGCCTAATTGGACTAGAATAGGCCTAGGGCGGCGAAAATGACCGAAATGTTAATCCAATGACACAAACACACCAATTGGAAGCACAAGATTCGTTAAAAACCCTAATCGGACAAGAACAGGCCTAGGGTGGACGAAAATGACCTAAATGTTTATCCAATGACACAATCACACCTATTGGAAGTACAAGATTGGTTAAAAACCCTAATTGGAGTAGAATAAGGCTGGTGCGGATGAAAATGAATTGAATGTTTATCCAATGATAAAAAAGAACTTATTCGATGCACAAGATTGGTTAAAAACTCCAATTAGCCTAGAATAAGTCTACGAGGGACGAAAATGACTTAAATGGTCATTCAATTACACAAACACACCTATTGGATGCACAAGATTCGTTAAAAATCCTAATTGGACTAGAATAAGCCTAGGGAGGAAGAAAATGACCTAAATGTGAATCCAATGACACAAACACACATATTGGATGCACAAGATTGCTAAAAACCCTAATTGGATTAGAATAAGCTTCGTGATGACGATAATGACCTATATGTTTATCCAATGACACAAAAGAACTTATTGGATGCACAAGATTGTTTTAAAACTCTTATTGAACAAAAATAAGCCTCTAGAGGATGAAAATAACCTAAATGTTTATCCAATGAACACAAACACACCTATTGGATGCACAAGTTGGTTAAAAACCCTAATTAGACAAGAAGAAGCCTTACGAGGACGAAAATGACATAAAAGTTCATCCATTGACATAAACACACCTATTCGATGCACAAGATTGGTTAAAAACCCTAATTAGACTAGAATAAGCTTAGGTCAGACGAAAATGGCCTAAAAGTTAATCCAATGACAAAAACACACCTATTGGATGCACAAGATTGGTTAAAAATCCTAATTGGATTACAATAAGCCTCAGGAGGACGAAAATGACCTTAATGTTAATCCAATGACACAAACAAACTTATTGGATGCACAAGATTGGTTAAAAATCCTAATTGGATTACAATAAGCCTCAGGAGGACGAAAATGACCTTAATGTTAATCCAATGACACAAACAAACTTATTGGATGCACAAGATTGGCTAAAAAGCCTAATTGGACTAGAATAAGCCTCGGGAGGAAGAAAATAACCTAAATGTTAATCCAATGACACAAATGAACTTAGTGTATGCACAAGATTGGTTAAAAATCCTAATTGGATTACAATAAGCCTCAGGAGGACGAAAATGACCTAAATGTTCATCCAATGACACAAATGAACTTAGTGTATGCACAAGATTGGTTAAAAATCCTAATTGGATTACAATAAGCCTCAGGAGGACGAAAATGACCTTAATGTTAATCCAATGACACAAACAAACTTATTGGATGCACAAGAATGGTTAAAAACCCTAATAAGACAAGAATAAGCCTAGGGGGGATGAAAATGACCTAAATGTTCATCCAATGACACAAAAACACCAATTGGATGCACAAGATTGGCTAAAAAGCCTAATTGGACTAGAATATGCCTCGGCAGGATGAAAAGGACCTCAATGTTAATCCACTGACACAAACAAACCCATTGGATGCACAAGATTTGTTAAAAACCCTAATTGGACAATAATAAGCCTCGGGAGGAAGGAAATAACCTAAATGTTAATCCAAAGACACAAACACACCTATTGGATGCACAAGATTGGTTAAAAACCCTAATTGGACAATAATAAGCCTCGGGAGGAAGGAAATAACCTAAATGTTAATCCAAAGACACAAACACACCTATTGGATGCACAAGATTGGTTAAAAACCCTAATTGGACAATAATAAGCCTCGGGAGGAAGGAAATAACCTAAATGTTAATCCAAAGACACAAACACACCTATTGGATGCACAAGATTGGTTAAAAATCCTAGTTGGATTACAATAAGCCTCGGGAGGACGAAAATGACCTTAATGTTAATCCAATGACACAAACAAACTTATTGGATGCACAAGTTTGGTTAAAAACCCTAATTAGACATGAATAGGCCTAGGAGGGATGAAAATGACCTAAATGTTCATCCAATGACACAAAAACACCTATTGGATGCACAAGATTGGCTAAAAAGCCTAATTGGACTTGAATAAGCCTCAGGAGGATGAAAAGGACCTAAATGTTAATCCACAGACACAAACACACCTATTGGAAGCAAAAGATTGGTTAAAAACCCTAATCGAACTAGAATAAGTCTAGGAAGGAGGAAAATGACCTAAATGTTCATCCAATGACACAAACACATCTATTGGAAGCACAAGACTGGTTAAAAACTCTAATTGGACTAGAATAAGCCTCGGGAGGACGGAAATAACCTAAATGTTCATCCAATAACACAAACACACCTATTGGATGCACAAGATTCGTTTAAAATTCATATTGAACTAGAATAAGCCTATGGAGGACGAAAATGACCCAAATGTGAATCCAATGACACAAACACGCCTAGTGGATGCACATGATTGGTTAAAAACCCTAATTGGACTAAAATTAGCCAAGTGAGGACGAAGATGACCTAAATGTTTATCCAATAACAGAAAGGAACATATTGGTTCCACAAGATTCGTTTCAAACCCTAGTTAGACCAAAATAATCCAAAGAGGGACGAAAATAACGTAAATATTCATCCACTGACACAAACCCACCTATTGAATTCATAAGATTGGAAAAAACCCTAATTGAATTAAAATAAGCTTCGTGAGGACGAAAATGACCTAAATGTTTATCCAATGACACAAAACAACTTATTGGATGCACAAGATTGGTTTAAAACTCTTATTGAAGAAGAATACGCCTCTAGAGGATGAAAATAACCTAAATGTTTATCCAATGACACAAATGAACTTATTGGATGCACAAGCCTCTAGAGGATGAAAATAACCTAAATGTTCATCCAGTGACACAAACACACCTATTGGATGCACAAGCCTCTAGAGGATGAAAATAACCTAAATGTTCATCCAGTGACACAAACACACCTATTGGATGCACAAGCCTCTAGAGGATGAAAATAACCTAAATGTTCATCCAATGACACAAACACATCTATTGGGTGCACAAATTGGTTTAAAACTTAATTGGACTAGAATAAGCCTAGGGAAGGGAAAATGACCTAAAATTTCATCCAATGAAACAAACATACCTATTGGATGCACAAGATTGGTTAAAATCACTAATTGGACTAGAATAAGCCAAGGGAGGACTAAAATGACCTAAATGTTAATCCAATGACAAAAACACACCTAATTGATGCACAAGATGGTTTAAAATCCTAATTGGACTACAATAAGCCTCGGGGGGACGAAAATGACCTTATTGTTAATCCACTGACACAAACACACATATTGGATGCTCAAGATTGGTTAAAATCACTAATTGGACTAGAATAAGCCAAGGTAGGACTAAAATGACCTTAATGTGAATCCAATGACACAAAATAGCTATTGGAAGCACAAGAGTGGATAAAAACCCTTATTGGACTAGAATAAAGCTAAGGAGGACAAATATGACCAAAATGTTAATCCAATGACACAAACACATCTACTTGATGTACAAGATTGGTAAAAACCCTAATTGGCTTACAATAACCCTCGTGAGGACGCACAAAAAATGACGTAAATGTTTATCCAATGACACAAAAGAACTTATTGGATGCACAAGATTGGTTAAAAAGCCTAATCGGACAAGAATAAGCCTAAGGAGGACGAAACTGACTTAAATGCTCATCCAATGACACAAACACACCTTTTTGATGCAAAAGATTGGTTAAAAACCCTAATCGGACAAGAATAAGCCTAGGGAGGACGACAACGACTTAAATGTTCATCCAATGACACAAACACAACCATTGGATGCACAAGATTGGTTAAAAACTCTAATTGGACTAGAATAAGCCTAGGGAGGACGACAACGACTTAAATGTTCATCCAATGACACAAACACACCTATTGGATGTACAAGATTGGTTAAAAACCCTAATTGGACTAGATTAAGCCTCGGGAGGACGAAAATGACCTAAATGTTAATGCAATCACACAAACACACCTATTGGATGCACAAGATTGGTTAAAAACTCTAATTGGACTAGAATAAGCCTAGGGAGGACGACAACGACTTAAATGTTCATCCAATGACACAAACACAACCATTGGATGCACAAGATTGGTTAAAAACCCTAATTGGACAAGAAAAAGGATAGGGAGGACGAAAATGACCTATATGTTAATCCAATCACACAAACACACCTATTGGGTGCACTAGATTGGTTTAAAACTTAATTGTACTAGAATAAGCCTATGGAAGGGAAAATGACCTAAATGTTCATCCAATGAAACAAACACACCTATTGGATGCACAAGATTGGTTAAAAACCCTAATTGGACAAGATTAAGCCTCGGGAGGACGAAAATGACCTAAATGTTCATCCAATGAAACAAACACACCTATTGGATGCACAAGATTGGTTAAAAACTCTAATTGGACTAGAGTAAGCCCAGGGAGGACGAAAATGACATAAATGTGAATCCAATGACAAAAACACACCTAATTGATGCACAAGATTGGTTAAAAATCCTAATTGGACTTTAATAAGCCTCGGGGGGACGAAAATGACCTTATTGTTAATCCGCTGACACAAACACCCGTATTGGATGCTCAAGATTGGTTAAAATCACTAATTGGACTAGAATAAGCCTCGGGAGCACGAAAATGACCTAAATGTTGATCCAAAGACACAAAGACACCTATGGGAAGCACAAGATTGGTTAAAAACCCTAATCGAACTAGAATAAGCCTAGGGAGGAGGAAAATGACCTAAATGTTCATCCATTGACACAAACACACCTATTGGTTGCACAAGTTTGGTTAAAAACCCTAATTGGACTAGATTAAGCCTCGGGAGGACGAAAATGACCTAAATGTTCATCCAATGACTTAAACACACCTATTGGCTGCACAAGATTGGTTTAAAACTCTTACCGAACTAGAATAAGCATAGGAAGGAAGAAAATGACCCAAATGAGAATCCAATGACACAAAAAGGACCTAAATTTTTATCCAATGACAGAAAAGAACTTATTGGATGCACAAGATTCGTTACAAACCTTAATTAGACAAGAATAAGCCTAAGAGGGACGAAAATGACATAAATGTTCATCGAATCCCACATACACACCTATTGGATGCAGAAGAGTAAATCCAATAACACAAACACAACTACTAGAAGCACAAGATTGGTTAAAAACCCTAATTGGATTAGAATAAGCCTAAGGAGGACGAAAATGACCTAAATGTTCATGTAATGACACAAACACACCTATTGGATGCACAAGATTGGTTAAAAACCCTAATTGGTCTAGAATAAGCCTTGGGCGGACGAAAATGACCTTAATGTTAATACAATGACAAAAACACACCTACCGGATGCACTCGACAGGTTAAAACCCCTAATTGGACTAGAATAAGCTTCTAGAGGACGAAAATCACCTTAATGTTAATCCAATAACACAAACACACCTACTGGAAGCACAAGATTGGTTAAAAACCCTAATTGAAAAAGAATAAGCCTAGGTTGGACGGAAGTGACCTAAATGTTCATCCAATGACACAAACACACCTATTGGATGCACAAGATAGGCTTAAAACCCTAATTGGACTAGAATAAGCCATGGGCAGACGAAAACAACCTAAATGTTAATCCACTGACACAAACAAACCTATTGGATGCACAAGATTGGTTAAAAACCCTAATTGGACAATAATAAGCCTCGGGAGGACGGCAATAACCTAAATGTTAATCCAAAGACACAAACACACCTATTGAATGCACAAGATTGGTTAAAAATCCTAATTAGACAAGAATAAGCCTAGGGGGATGAAATAAATGTTCATCCAATGACACAAAAACACCAATTGGATGCACAAGATTGGCAAAAAAGCCTAAATGGACTAGAATAAGCCTCTGGAGGATGAAAAGGACCTAAATGTTAATCCACTGACACAAACACACTTATTGGAAGCACAAGATTGGTTAAAAACCCTAATCGAACTAGAATAAGCCTAGGAAGGAGGAAAATGACCTAAATGTTCATCCAATGACACAAACACATCTATTGGAAGCACAAGATTGGTTAAAAACTCTAATTGGACTAGAATAAGCCTCGGGAGGACGGAAATGACCTAAATGTTCATCTAATAACACAAACACACCTATTGGATGCACTAGATTCGTTTAAAATTCATATTGAACTAGAATAAGCCTATGGAGGACGAAAATGACCCAAATGTGAATCCAATGACACAAACACGCCTAGTGGTTGCACATGATTGGTTAAAAACCCTAATTGGACTAGAATAAGCCAACTGAGGACGAAGATGACCTAAATGTTTATCCAATAACAGAAAAGAACATATTGATTGCACAAGATTCGTTACAAACCCTAGTTAGACCAGAATAAGCCTAAGAGGGACGAAAATGACCTAAATATTCATCCACTGACACAAACCCACCTATTGGATTCATAAGATTGGTAAAAACCCTAATTGAATTAATATAAGCTTCGTTAGGACGAAATGACCTAAATGTTTATCCAATGACAGAAAACAACTTATTGGATGCACAAGATTGGTTTAAAACTCTTATTGAAGAAGAATATGTTGGTATATATGACCTCGTAATAAGCGGAATATATCAGAATGTATCAGTTCTTTATGAAATTAAATCAATTTCATACACACAGCGGAAATTAAATTGTGGCATACAAGATTAGCAAGTTTTGTTAGATTGATCTGAGATTAATCAAGATGCATACAAGTCAAATTAAAAGATTAAACAATATTACTTATTACAGAATATGTTTAACATGCATCTAATTTTAATCACATATACAGATATATCAAGATAGTAAATCAAAGGAGTTAAGGGTTAGAGAAGATTGCACCAAGGATTTATACTGGTTCAGTTGTCCACTTGACAACCTACATCCAGTCCTGCAAATCCAAACGGATTTCAGATTTTCTTCTCCCATAGAAAGAATCAATTACAGATTGTCCAGTTTCCTCACCGAAACCTATCTATCTTAATGATCTCTTTCCTATTGATCACAGAATCAAAGTACAACTCTTTCTTGTTGAGCACTCTCACCCAAGAAAGTAGTCACCAGTTTCTAGCTGGATTTTTTCGCTTTGTTTTTGTTTCAAAGAATTATTACAAACAGAATACAGAAAGAACAAAAAGTAGTCTTCAATCTTGGTCAAAAATGGCTTCTCACAATTCTGGATATCAAAGATTTGTTTATGAGAATCCTTGTCTTTCAAGATCACTTTTCCAGCTATCTTTTTGATTGTTGATAATCCTCTTTTTCAATTTGATCTGAAAAAGTAATCTCATAACCAAGTGTTATTGTGTATCAAGAATATTCAATGTATATTTCAGATTGATATCATTGTTATTATCATTCATGTTATTGAAAGACAGATTGAAGACAGTTTATATAGTTTCTGAAAAACACATTAATCAATCGATTTACCAATCGATTTCGTAAAGTGATAAACCAGTCTAATCGATTTGCCAATCGATTATCGTGTGTCTTGTTTTTCTTGAATCTTGAAACTATATAACCCAATCGATTTACCAATCGATTCTTTAAACAACATTTCTCAGTGATTATGTTAAGACTGATATGAATCGATTTCGTAATCGATTGCAGATGTTATGTTCAAACTGAAACACATATCAATCGATTCCATAATCGATTTATCAAATCTTCATAATCGATTAACAAATACTTAAAATCGATTTGGTCACACGCTCAGAGTTCACTGGGTTTTCAAAAGGTTTTGTCAATCGATTTGCCAATCGATTGAGTTTAAGTCAGTGACTCAGCTATTTTGATACTAATCGACGTGCCAATCGATTTGTATGTATTTGTCTGAAAACGTTCTTACCTGGGATTTGGTTCAATCGATTTCCCAATCGATTTCGACCAAATTTAACTTGATTGAAATATTACAACATAGATTGTCCAATCGATTTGTATGTCACAGGAAAAGTTATTTTGCAAGTGATTTTTAAGTAATCGATTTGCCAATCGATTACCCTTAAAACTGGGTTTCCACTGTGACTTATCCAATCGATTTCCCAATCGATTTATTTCAATCAGGTTTACTTTGTGAATTGTATAATCGATTTGTCAATCGATTACCCTCAAAACTGGGGTGCCACTGACTTGTGCATTTTCAATTTCTAATTCAGTCAGTCGATTGCCCAATCGATTATACCAACACAAACAGTTGTGTTTCCTTACACCTTTGTTATGAAATCGATTTCCCAATCGATTTGCTTCAATCAAAAATCAACTTTTGTTGATTTCTTGTGTTTCAAGCAACCTGTTCCAAGTGTGTAGGATTTGATTGTTGTTCCTGAAATCTTGCTCA
Source organism: Cicer arietinum (assembly GCF_000331145.2). Lineage (NCBI taxonomy): Eukaryota > Viridiplantae > Streptophyta > Magnoliopsida > Fabales > Fabaceae > Cicer > Cicer arietinum. The sequence goes on along the minus strand of NC_021160.2, from coordinate 27,717,112 downwards.
ATTCAAATATTAGATTTATCATGTATTGTATGAACATTGTTGAATTATTAATTATGTCAAAATTAGGAATCAAAGGATCAAAATCCAACAATCTCCCCCTTTTTGGCATAATTGACAATTCATACAATTGTAACTTGAGCATTTCAAAACAACAAGCATAAGTGTATTATAAACAACATTATTACTTGTTATTAAGTAACAGAGCAAACTATATCATAAGTATCAAAGTAATAACAACATGCAGACAAACATCAACAATGCAACTGTCAAGTTATAATATTTCTCCCCCTTTGTCATTTAAGTCAAAAAGGTAGAAACAATTTCTCCCCCTATGTTAAAGAACATATGCATTGGGTTTGAAACATATAACACAGTGCATCAAAAACAATGAAGTTTATATGTATAAAGGCAAAATCAATCAATGCAATTAATGAGCAACTTAGATGATTAAGCCAAATGATATAACATTTATAAAAAATCATCATACATCACAGAATTATAACAAGTCAGAGCAAAACAGTATCGAGCTCTCTTCACGTCTGTGGTTCCTTCATGTGTTTCTTGAAGAATGTCCCACATTTCTTTTGCTGACTTGCAGTTTGACACTCTAAAAAATTCTTCTGCACAAAGAGCAGATGTTATAATGTTCTTAGCCTTTGCATTATAACCTACCTTTTTCTTGTCATCATCTGACCAGTCGGCTCTAGGCTTGAGAATCATTGAGTCATTCGTTCCTGCAATCTTGGGAATATATGGACCGTTTTCAACAGCGTCAAGGATGTCTATGCCACTGGCTTCCAAGAAGATTAGCATCCTGTGCTTCCAGTACATATAAGCTGTTCCGTTGAAAGCTGGAGGTCTTGCTAACGATGCGCCTTCTCCCAGAAAATCGTTTGAGGCCATAGTGCTTTTATGAGTATTACCTCTCGAAAAGTTAGGCTCTGAGGCCAATTGTTGGTATATATGACCTCGTAATAAGCGGAATATATCAGAATGTATCAGTTCTTTATGAAATTAAATCAATTTCATACACACAGCGGAAATTAAATTGTGGCATACAAGATTAGCAAGTTTTATTAGATTGATATGAGATTAATCAAGATGCATACAAGTCAAATTATCAGATTAAACAATATTACTTATTACAGAATATGTTTAACATGCATCTAATTTTAATCACATATACAGATATATCAAGATAGTAAATCAAAGGAGATAAGGGTTAGAGAAGATTGCACCAAGGATTTATACTGGTTCAGTTGTCCACTTGACAACCTACATCCAGTCCTGCAAATCCAAACGGATTTCAGATTTTCTTCTCCAATAGAAAGAATCAATTACAGATTGTCCAGTTTCCTCCCCGAAACCTATCTATCTTAATGATCTCTTTCCTATTGATCACCCTCTGATCCTTGTAGATACTCAGCAACCTATCACAGAATCAAAGTACAACTCTTTCTTGTTGAGCACTCTCACCCAAGAAAGTAGTCACCAGTTTCTAGCTGGATTTTCTCGCTTTGTTTTTGTTTCAAAGAATTATTACAAACAGAATACAGAAAGAACAAAAAGTAGTCTTCAATCTTGGTCAAAATGGCTTCTCACAATTCTGGATATCAAAGATTTGTTTTTGAGAATCCTTGTCTTTCAAGATTGTTTAGCAGCTATCTTTTTGATTGTTGATAATCCTCTTTTTCTATTTGATCTGAAAAAGTAATCTCAATGTATTAACCAAGTGTTATTGTGTATCAAGAATATTCAATGTATATTTCAGATTGATATCATTGTTATTATCATTCATGTTATTGAAAGACAGATTGAAGACAGTTTATATAGTTTCTGAAAAACACATTAATCAATCGATTTACCAATCGATTTCGTAAAGTGATAAACCAGTCTAATCGATTTGCCAATCGATTATCGTGTGTCTTGTTTTTCTTGAATCTTGAAACTATATAAGCCAATCGATTTACCAATCGATTCTTTAAACAACATTTCTCAGTGATTATGTTAAGACTGATATGAATCGATTTCGTAATCGATTGCAGATGTTATGTTCAAACTGAAACACATATCAATCGATTCCATAATCGATTTATCAAATCTTCATAATCGATTAACAAATACTTAAAATCGATTTGGTCACACGCTCAGAGTTCACTGGGTTTTCAAAAGGTTTTGTCAATCGATTTGCCAATCGATTGAGTTTAAGTCAGTGACTCAGCTATTTTGATACTAATCGACGTGCCAATCGATTTGTATGTATTTGTCTGAAAACGTTCTTACCTGGGATTTGGTTCAATCGATTTCCCAATCGATTTCGACCAAATTTAACTTGATTGAAATATTACAACATAGATTGTCCAATCGATTTGTATGTCACAGGAAAAGTTATTTTGCAAGTGATTTTTAAGTAATCGATTTGCCAATCGATTACCCTTAAAACTGGGTTTCCACTGTGACTTATCCAATCGATTTCCCAATCGATTTATTTCAATCAGGTTTACTTTGTGAATTGTATAATCGATTTGTCAATCGATTACCCTCAAAACTGGGGTGCTACTGACTTGTGCATTTTCAATTTCTAATTCAGTCAGTCGACTGTCCAATCGATTATACCAACACAAACAGTTGTGTTTCCTTACACCCTTGTTAAGAAATCGATTGCCCAATCGATTTGGTTCAGTCAAAAGTCAACTTTTGTTGATTTCTTGTGTTTCAAGCAACCTGTTCCAAGTGTGTAGGATTTGATTGTTGTTCCTGAAATCTTGCTCAATTCAAATATTAGATTTATCATGTATTGTATGAACATTGTTGAATTATTAATTATGTCAAAATTAGGAATCAAAGGATCAAAATCCAACAATCTCCCCCTTTTTGGCATAATTGACAATTCATACAATTGTAACTTGAGCATTTCAAAACAACAAGCATAAGTGTATTATAAACAACATTATTACTTGTTATTAAGTAACAGAGCAAACTATATCATAAGTATCAAAGTAATAACAACATGCAGACAAACATCAACAATGCAACTGTCAAGTTATAATATTTCTCCCCCTTTGTCATTTAAGTCAAAAAGGTAGAAACAATTTCTCCCCCTATGTTAAAGAACATATGCATTGGGTTTGAAACATATAACACAGTGCATCAAAAACAATGAAGTTTGTATGTATAAAGGCAAAATCAATCAATGCAATTAATGAGCAACTTAGATGATTAAGCCAAAAAGATATAACATTTATAAAAATTCATCATACATCACAGAATTATAACAGGTCAGAGCAAAACAGTATGAAACCTAAGGGTCCTAAACACCTAGTGTGGGCTGGTCCTCACTATCATCTAAGGGAGAGGTTGAGACCGCTGTATTAACCTCAGCAGGTGTCTCCTCACCGTGAGTCTCAGGGTTAACTAGGGGGTTTGGGTTAGGTTCATCCGTAGCTTGTCGACCAATCTCTGCGACGTCTTCAAATGACAGTTTGATGCCGAGGTGTGTCTGAATCTCATCCACATTTTGAACAACTGAGTTCAAGGAGGCTTGCATAGTCCTTAAACTTGCTTCTACTCTGGACTGAAATTCCAACACTTTGGCATTGTGTGCCATCTGAGCTTCAATGAATTCCAAAATTCTGTTCACAAAATCAGGAGTAGCAGATTCAGTAACTGGTGGAGGCTGAGACTGAGGTTGAGGTTGGGGCTGGACAGGGTCAGCAGCTGCTTGAGGTCTTATCCATTTACCATGTAATCGCTTCAGTTGCATCTGATTCACTATCGATTCACCAAACACCAATGTCGTTTTAGCAGATTCCTCATTTCCAAATGAGACCTTGAAGTGTTTGAGAATTTTAGTTATCAACTGTGGATAAGGCAGCATCAGCTTGCTTTGAGATGCTTCCAACATGTGCCTTAGCACAATCCAACACCAGCTCATCCTTAACTCTTTGGATAAGCCCCACAACAGTATGATGTCCAACTTCTGGACTACTGCGTGATTTCCCGATCGTGGAACCAGCATACGCGTCAAAGCATACATCAACATCCTCTGTTGAACCTTCATCTGACCAATGGGCAGTGAAATCGATTCAACAAACCCATCGACCATCAGGTCTTTAACTGCGGTATGCCTATCAAGTGTTTCTTCCCAACCTTCATCGGCAGTGTCGGCTTCTGTGCTGCCATCAATAGATTTGCCGTAGAAAGGCAATCCAGATAAAGTTGAGAAATCATCAAAAGTCATTGTAATTCTTTTTCCCTTAACTGAAGCAGTAAAACCTTCTTCAGTCATCTTGAATGTAGAATAAAACTCCCTGATCAGCCTTGGATAGCTGTCGAGTGTAGAAGACAGAAAACTTTCCAATCCATGAAACCTGAGGTGGTTCTGAAAAGTAAATTCCACAACATCAAAATATTCAAAATCCATGGTTCTAGCTTCATGAATTTTCCTTTTTGCGAAGTCTGTAGACAAAGATGGTTGTACCTCCTTTTCCTTAGGTGCAGAGACCTTCTTAGGAGGTGGAGAAGAAGTAGGCTTCTTCTTCCTTTTCTGAGTAATTACTTTCATGGCATCAGCCATGAGCTTTTCAGTAGGAGGCTCTTTGCGTTTCTTCGACTTTTCCTGGATTGGGGCAGGAGCTTTTCCTTTATCTTTTGCAAGTATTTTGTGAGTTGGGATGGGTACTCTTTTTGTTAAAGTTGGAGGTGGTGATGGTGTTTCACTGGTGGAAGAAGATGATGGAGATGGAGTGCGTGCTTGAGTCTGTTTTACTCGGGCCATATCAACAATTTTGTGTAGATTCGAAGTAGGTAGAATGTAGAATGCAGATTCAAACAAATGCAGAGACAGAAGAATGAAGAACACAAGAGAAAAGCAGAGAAAATCTGGAAAACAAAGTGCAGAAATCGATTTAGAACTGTTCCTTTTATACTCTTGACCTAGTAAATCGATTTCCCAATCGATTAGGTTACCGTTGCTGGGAATCCTCAATCGATTCAGTAATGATGAAGTGCCAACGGCTAGTAACTTTGAGTAACGGTCATATTTCAAATCGATGTTCAAATCGAATTCCAGTTTTACTTAATCGATTCCCAAATCGATTGTCTTAAGGTTGAACACTTAGCTAATCGATTTCCAAATCGATGCTCGTGAAGGTTAAAAAAAAATTTCTGAAATTTTGAATCCTGGGCTAAAGTAATCGATTCCCAAATCGATTTTATAAACCTTTTACCATGCTGGTAATCGATTTCCAAATCGATGTAACTGGAAAACATTACTGAAAAGTACCAGAATCATCAAAAACTTACACTTCACTAGGATCAATGATCCCTAGTTTCATCCTTATGTTCAAAAAACTTTCTTTTGGCAATGCTTTTGTGAAGATATCAGCTAATTGTTCTGTAGTGTTCACATACTCAAGTTTGATAACTCCATTCTGAAAGTGGTCTCTTATGAAGTGATGCCTTACCTCAATGTGTTTTGTCCTTGAATGCATTACAGGGTTCTTGGTTATGCTGATAGCACTTGTGTTATCACACATGATCGGCACTGTTCCCAAATCGACACCGAAGTCCATTAAATGCTGTTTCATCCACAAGATTTGAGCACAACAGCTCCCAGCTGCTATGTATTCAGCTTCTGCAGTAGACAATGCAATACTTGTTTGCTTCTTACTGAACCAAGACACTAGAGAATTACCAAGCAAATGACATGTTCCTGAAGTACTCTTTCTGTCAAGTTTACAACCAGCAAAGTCTGAGTCTGAATAACCAACCAAAGTACATGTTGAACCTTTTGGATACCACAAACCAAGACTTTTAGTACCTACCAAGTATCTGAAAATTCTCTTTACTGCACTGAGGTGAGATTCCTTCGGATTCGATTGATACCTTGCACACATACAAACACTGAACATAATATCTGGTCGGCTTGCTGTAAGGTAGAGCAGAGATCCAATCATACCACGAAATCTAGTGACATCTACAGGCTTACCCTTCTCATCTCGGTCTAAGAAATTTCCTTGACTCATGGGTGTATCAATGGACTTAAGTTTATCAAAGTTAAATTTCTTTATCAAATCAGAACAATATTTGGATTGACTAATGAAAATGCCTTGCTTGCTTTGGTTAATTTGAAATCCCAAGAAATATGACAGTTCACCCATCATTGACATTTCAAATTTACCTTTCATTAAGTTTTCAAATTCTTTGCAAAGTTTATCATTTGTTGATCCAAATATGATGTCATCAACATAAATTTGGACCAGCAAGATGTCATTTTCAGTAGTTTTTGTAAAGAGTGTCTTATCAACATTTCCTCTTGAAAAATTTTGTTGAATGAGGAAAGTGCTGAGTTTCTCATACCAAGCTCTTGGAGCTTGTTTCAACCCATAGAGGGCCTTTGAGAGTTTATACACATGGTTAGGAAAATCTGGATTTTCAAAACCTGGTGTTTGACTCACAAAAACTTCCTCTTGGAGGTCTCCATTGAGAAAGGCACTCTTCACATCCATTTGATATAGATTGAAGTCCATGATACATGCATAAGCCAATAAAATTCTTATGGCTTCTAGTCTAGCTACTGGGGCATAGGTCTCATCAAAGTCTATTCCCTCCTCTTGACTATAACCCTTTGCAACTAATCTGGCTTTATTCCTAGTTATCACACCATTCTCATCTAACTTATTTCTGAACACCCACCTAGTTCCTATAACATGCTTACCCTCTGGCCTAGGTACCAAGTTCCACACCTTGTTTCTCTCAAACTGGTTTAACTCCTCTTGCATAGCAAGTATCCACTCACTATCTAAAAGGGCTTCCTTAATGTTCTTAGGTTCAATCTGAGATACAAAGGCTGTAAAGTTACAAAACTGACTAAGGCTTCTCCTAGTTGCAACACCTTTAGAGATATCGCCTATAATGTTGTCTAAAGGGTGGTTTCGGTTGAACTTCCATTCCTTAGGCAACTCACAGGTTTCTATAGGTTCTACAGGGTCTGCACTAGTTGGAGGGTCAGCTATAGGTTGTTCTAGTGGTTCAGATTCTACAACATCATCCAAAATGTCAATAACCTTAGAAGGAGTTTTGTTCAAGTTTTCTGTAAAAGATTCATCAAACTTTACATGAACTGACTCTTCTATGGTTTTTGTTCTTTTGTTGTAGATTCTATAGGCCTTACTAGTTTGGGAATATCCTAGAAAGATACCTTCATCTGCCTTAGGGTCAAACTTTCCTAGGTGTTCTTTGCCATTGTTTAAAACAAAGCATTTACAACCAAAGATTCTAAATGATCTAAATGTTCCTCCAATGACACAAACACACCTATTGGATGCACAAGATTGGTTAAAAACCCTAATTGGACAAGAAAAAGCACAGGGAGGACGAAAATGACCTAAATGTTAATCCAATGACACAAACACATCTATTGGGTGCACAAATTGGTTTAAAACTTAATTGGACTAGAATAAGCCTAGGGAAGGGAAAATAACCTAAATGTTCATCCAATGACACAAGATTGGTTAAAATCACTAATTGGACTAGAATAAGCCAAGGGAGGACTAAAATGACCTTAAGGTTAATCCAATGACTCAAAATAGCTATTAGAAGCACAAGAGGGGATAAAAACCCTTATTGGACTAGAATAAGGCTAAGGAGGACAAATATGACCTAAATGTTAATCCAATGACACAAACACATCTACTTGATGTACAAGATTGGTAAAAACCCTAATTAGCTTACAATAAGCCTCGTGAGGTCGCACAAAAAATGACTTAAATGTTTATCCAATGACACAAAAGAACTTATTGGATGCACAAGATTGGTTAAAAAGCCTAATCGGGCAAGAATAAGCCTAGGGAGGACGATAATGACCTAAATGTTAATCCAATGACAAAAACACACCTAATTGATGCACAAGATTGGTTAAAAATCCTAATTGGACTACAATAAGCCTCGGGGGGACGAAAATGACCTTATTGTGAATCCACTGACACAAACACACGTATTGGATGCTCAAGATTGGTTAAAATCACTAATTGGACTAGAATAAGCCAAGGGAGGACTAAAATGACCTTAATGTTAATCCAATGACACAAATGAACTTATTGGATGCACAAGATTGGTTACAAACCCTAATTGGACAAGAATAAGCCTGGGGAGGACGAAAATGATCAAAATGTTAATCCAATGACACAAAATAGCTATTGGAAGCACAAGAGTGGATAAAAACCTTTATTGGACTAGAATAAGGCTAAGGAGGACAAATATGACCTAAATGTTAATCCAATGACACAAACACATCTACTTCGTGTACAAGATTGGTAAAAACCCTAATTGGCTTACAATCAGCTTCGTGAGGATGAAAATGACTTAAATATTTATCCAATGACACAAAAGAACTTATTGGATGCACAAGATTGGTTAAAAAGCCTAATCGGACAAGAATAAGCCTAAGGAGGATGAAAATGACCTAAATGCTCATCCAATGACACAAACACACGTTTTGGATGCAAAAGATTGGTTAAAAACCCTAATTGGACAAGAATAAGCCTAGGGAGGACGACAACGACTTAAATGTTCGTCCAATGACACAAACACAGCTATTGGATGCACAAGATTGGTTAAAAACCCTAA
>NC_021160.2:27699769-27708380 GCF_000331145.2 Cicer arietinum | reverse complement strand
TCCAATGACACAAACACAGCTATTGGATGCACAAGATTGGTTAAAAACCCTAATTGGACCAGGAAAAGCATAGGGAGGACGAAAATGACCTAAATGTTAATCCAATCACACAAACACACCTATTAGGTGCACAAGATTCGTTTTAAACTTAATTGTACTAGAATAAGCCTAGGGAAGGGAAAATGACCTAAATGTTCATCCAATGAAACAAACACGCCTATTGGATGCACAAGATTGGTTAAAAAGCCTAATCGGACAAGAATAAGCCTAGGGAGGACGATAATGACCTAAATGTTAATCCAATGACAAAAACAAACCTAATTGATGCACAAGATTGGTTAAAAATCCTAATTGGACTACAATAAGCATCGGGGGGATGAAAATGACCTTATTGTTAATCCACTGACCCAAACACACGTATTGGATGCTCAAAATTGGTTAAAATCACTAATTGGACTAGAATAAGCCTCGGGAGGACGAAAATGACCTAAATGTTAATCCAATGACACAAAATAGCTATTGGAAGCACAAGAGTGGATAAAAACCTTTATTGGAGTAGAATAAGGCTAAGGAGGACAAATATGACCTAAATGTTAATCCAATGACACAAACACATCTACTTGATGTACAAGATTGGTAAAAACCCTAATTGGCTTACAATAAGCCACGTGAGGACGAAAATGACTTAAATGTTTATCCAATGACACAAAAGAACTTATTGGATGCACAAGATTGGTTAAAAAGCCTAATCGGACAAGAATAAGCCTAAGGAGGACGAAAATGACCTAAATGTTCATCCAATGACACAAACACAGCTATTGGATGCACAAGATTGGTTACAAATCCCGAATTGGACAAGGAACAGCATAGGGAGGACGAAAATGACCTAAATGTTAATCCAATCACACAAACACACCTATTGGGTGCACAAGATTGGTTTAAAACTTAATTGTACTAGAATAAGCCTAGGGAAGGGAAAATAACCTAAATGTTCATCCAATGAAACAAACACACCTATTGGATTCACAAGATTGGTTAAAAACCCTAATTAGACTAGAATAAGCGTAAGGAGGACGAAAATGACCTAAATGTTAATCCAATGACTAAAACACACCTAATTGATGCACAAGATTGGTTAAAAATCCTTATTGGACTACAATAAGCCTCGGGGGGACGAAAATGACCTTATTGTTACTCCACTGAGACAAACACACGTATTGGATGCTCAAGATTGGTTAAAATCAATAATTGGACAAGAATAAGCCAAGGGAGGACTAAAATGGTCTTAATGTTATTCCAATGACACAAAATAGCTATTGGAAGCACAAGAGTGGATAAAAACCCTTATTTGACTAGAATAACGCTAAGGAGGACAAATATGACTTAAATGTTAATCCAATGACACAAACACATCTACCTGATGTACAAGATTGGTAAAAACCCTAATTGGCTTACAATAAACCTCGGGAGGACGAAAATGACTTAAATGTTTATCCAATGACACAAAAGAACTTATTGGATGCACAAGATTGGTTAAAAAGCCTAATCGGACAAGAATAAGCCTAAGGAGGACGAAAATGACCTAAATGCTTATCCAATGACACAAACACACCTTTTGGATGCAAAAGATTGGTTAAAAATCCTAATTGGATAAGAATAAGCATAGGGAGGACGACAACGTCTTAAATGTTTATCCAACGACACAAACACAGCTATTGGATGCACAAGATTGGTTAAAAAGCCTAATCGGACAAGAATAAGCCTAGGGTGGACGATAATGGCCTAAATGTTAATCCAATGACAAAAACACACCTAATTGATGCACAAGATTGGTTAAAAATCCTAATTGGACTATAATAAGCCTCGGGGGGACGAAAGTGACCTTATTGTTAATCCACTAACCCAAACACACGTATTGGATGCTCTAGATTGGTTAAAATCACTAATTGGACAAGAATAAGCCTAGGGTGGACGATAATGGCCTAAATGTTCATCCAATGACACAAATGAACTTATGGGATGCACAAGATTGGTTAAAAAGCCTAATCGGACAAGAATAAGCCTAGGGTGGACGATAATGGCCTAAATGTTCATCCAATGACACAAATGAACTTATGGGATGCACAAGATTGGTTAAAAAGCCTAATCGGACAAGAATAAGCCTAGGGTGGACGATAATGGCCTAAATGTTCATCCAATGACACAAATGAACTTATGGGATGCACAAGATTGGTTAAAAAGCCTAATCGGACAAGAATAAGCCTAGGGTGGACGATAATGGCCTAAATGTTCATCCAATGACACAAATGAACTTATGGGATGCACAAGATTGGTTAAAAAGCCTAATCGGACAAGAATAAGCCTAGGGTGGACGATAATGGCCTAAATGTTCATCCAATGACACAAATGAACTTATGGGATGCACAAGATTGGTTAAAAAGCCTAATCGGACAAGAATAAGCCTAGGGTGGACGATAATGGCCTAAATGTTCATCCAATGACACAAATGAACTTATGGGATGCACAAGATTGGTTAAAAAGCCTAATCGGACAAGAATAAGCCTAGGGTGGACGATAATGGCCTAAATGTTCATCCAATGACACAAATGAACTTATGGGATGCACAAGATTGGTTAAAAATCCTAATTGGACTATAATAAGCCTCGGGGGGACGAAAGTGACCTTATTGTTAATCCACTAACCCAAACACACGTATTGGATGCTCTAGATTGGTTAAAATCACTAATTGGACAAGAATAAGCCAAGGGAGGACTAAAATGACCTTAATGTTAATCCAATGACACAAAATAGCTATTGGAAGCACAAGAGTGGATAAAAACCTTTATTGGAGTAGAATAAGGCTAAGGAGGACAAATATGACCTAAATGTTAATCCTATGACACAAAAACATCTACTTGATGTACAAGATTGGTAAAAACCCTAATTGGCTTACAATAAGCCTCGTGAGGACGAAAATGACTTAAATGTTTATCCAATGACACAAAAGAACTTATTGGATGCACAAGATTGGTTAAAAAGCCTAATCGGACAAGAATAAGCCTAAGGAGGACGAAAATGACCTAAATGTTCATCCAATGACACAAACACAGCTATTGGATGCACAAGATTGGTTACAAATCCCGAATTGGACAAGGAACAGCATAGGGAGGACGAAAATGACCTAAATGTTAATCCAATCACACAAACACACCTATTGGGTGCACAAGATTGGTTTAAAACTTAATTGTACTAGAATAAGCCTAGGGAAGGGAAAATAACCTAAATGTTCATCCAATGAAACAAACACACCTATTGGATTCACAAGATTGGTTAAAAACCCTAATTAGACTAGAATAAGCGTAGGGAGGACGAAAATGACCTAAATGTTAAATCCAATGACTAAAACACACCTAATTGATGCACAAGATTGGTTAAAAATCCTTATTGGACTACAATAAGCCTCGGGAGGACGAAAATGACCTTATTATTAATCCACTGACACAAACACATGTATTGGATGCTCAAGATTGGTTAAAAACTCTAATTGGACTAGAATAAGCCTCGGGAGGACGAAAATGACCTAAATGTTAATCCAAAGACACAAAGACACCTATTGGAAGCACAAGATTGGTTAAAAACCCTAATCGAACTAGAATAAGCCTAGGGAGGAGGAAAATGACCTAAATGTTCATCCAATGACACAAACACACCTATTGTAGGCACAAGTTTGGTTAAAAACCCTAATTGGAGTAGATTAAGCCTCGGGAGGACGAAAATGACCTAAATGTTCATCCAATGACACAAACACACCTATTGTAGGCACAAGTTTGGTTAAAAACCCTAATTGGAGTAGATTAAGCCTCGGGAGGACGAAAATGACCTAAATGTTCATCCAATGACACAAACACACCTATTGGATGCACAAGATTGGTTAAAAAGCCTAATCGGACAAGAATAAGCCTAAGGAGGACGAAAATGACCTAAATGTTCATCCAATGACACAAACGAACATATTGGATGCACAAGATTGGTTAAAAAGCCTAATCGGACAAGAATAAGCCTAAGGAGGACGAAAATGACCTAAATGTTCATCCAATGACACAAACGAACATATTGGATGCACAAGATTGGTTAAAAAGCCTAATCGGACAAGAATAAGCCTAAGGAGGACGAAAATGACCTAAATGTTCATCCAATGACACAAACGAACATATTGGATGCACAAGATTGGTTAAAAAGCCTAATCGGACAAGAATAAGCCTAAGGAGGACGAAAATGACCTAAATGTTCATCCAATGACACAAACGAACATATTGGATGCACAAGATTGGTTAAAAAGCCTAATCGGACAAGAATAAGCCTAAGGAGGACGAAAATGACCTAAATGTTCATCCAATGACACAAACGAACATATTGGATGCACAAGATTGGTTAAAAAGCCTAATCGGACAAGAATAAGCCTAAGGAGGACGAAAATGACCTAAATGTTCATCCAATGACACAAACGAACATATTGGATGCACAAGATTGGTTAAAAAGCCTAATCGGACAAGAATAAGCCTAAGGAGGACGAAAATGACCTAAATGTTCATCCAATGACACAAACGAACATATTGGATGCACAAGATTGGTTAAAAAGCCTAATCGGACAAGAATAAGCCTAAGGAGGACGAAAATGACCTAAATGTTCATCCAATGACACAAACGAACATATTGGATGCACAAGATTGGTTAAAAAGCCTAATCGGACAAGAATAAGCCTAAGGAGGACGAAAATGACCTAAATGTTCATCCAATGACACAAACGAACATATTGGATGCACAAGATTGGTTAAAAAGCCTAATCGGACAAGAATAAGCCTAAGGAGGACGAAAATGACCTAAATGTTCATCCAATGACACAAACGAACATATTGGATGCACAAGATTGGTTAAAAAGCCTAATCGGACAAGAATAAGCCTAAGGAGGACGAAAATGACCTAAATGTTCATCCAATGACACAAACGAACATATTGGATGCACAAGATTGGTTAAAAAGCCTAATCGGACAAGAATAAGCCTAAGGAGGACGAAAATGACCTAAATGTTCATCCAATGACACAAACGAACATATTGGATGCACAAGATTGGTTAAAAAGCCTAATCGGACAAGAATAAGCCTAAGGAGGACGAAAATGACCTAAATGTTCATCCAATGACACAAACGAACATATTGGATGCACAAGATTGGTTAAAAAGCCTAATCGGACAAGAATAAGCCTAAGGAGGACGAAAATGACCTAAATGTTCATCCAATGACACAAACGAACATATTGGATGCACAAGATTGGTTAAAAAGCCTAATCGGACAAGAATAAGCCTAAGGAGGACGAAAATGACCTAAATGTTCATCCAATGACACAAACGAACATATTGGATGCACAAGATTGGTTAAAAAGCCTAATCGGACAAGAATAAGCCTAAGGAGGACGAAAATGACCTAAATGTTCATCCAATGACACAAACGAACATATTGGATGCACAAGATTGGTTAAAAAGCCTAATCGGACAAGAATAAGCCTAAGGAGGACGAAAATGACCTAAATGTTCATCCAATGACACAAACGAACATATTGGATGCACAAGATTGGTTAAAAAGCCTAATCGGACAAGAATAAGCCTAAGGAGGACGAAAATGACCTAAATGTTCATCCAATGACACAAACGAACATATTGGATGCACAAGATTGGTTAAAAAGCCTAATCGGACAAGAATAAGCCTAAGGAGGACGAAAATGACCTAAATGTTCATCCAATGACACAAACGAACATATTGGATGCACAAGATTGGTTAAAAACCCTAATTGGACAAGAAAAAGCATAGGGAGGACGAAAATGACCTAAATGTTAATCCAATCACACAAACACACCTATTGGGGCCACAAGATTGATTTAAATCTTAATTGTACTAGAATAAGCCTAGGGAAGGGAAAATGACTTAAATGTTCATCCAATGAAACAAACACGCCTATTGGATGCACAAGATTGGTTAAAAACCCTAATTGGACTAGAATAAGCTTAGGGAGGACGAAAATTACCTAAATGTTAATCCAATGACAAAAACACACCTAATTGATGCACAAGATTGGTTAAAAATCCTAATTGGACTACAATAAGCCTCGGGGGGACGAAAATGACCTTATTGTTAATCCACTGACACAAACACACATATTGGATGCTCAAGATTGGTTAAAAACTCTAATTGGACTAGGATAAGCCTCGGGAGGACGAAAATGACCTAAATGTTAATCCAAAGACACAAAGACACCTATTGGAAGCACAAGATTGGTTAAAAACCGTAATCGAACTAGAATAAGCCTAGCGAGGTGGAAAATGACCTAAATGTTCATCCAATAACACAAACACACCTATTGGATGCACAAGTTTGGTTAAAAACCATAATTGGACTAGATTAAGCCTCGGAAGGACGAAAATGACCTAAATGTTCATCCAATGACACAAACACACCTATTGGATGCACAAGATTGGTTTAAAACTCTTATCGAACTAGAATAAGCCTAGGAAGGAAGAAAATGACCCAAATGTGAATCCAATGACACAAAGATGACCTAAATTTTTATCCAATGACAGAAAAGAACTTATTGGATGCACAAGATTCATTACAAACCTTAATTAGACAAGAATAAGCCTAAGAGGGACGAAAATGACTTAAATGTTCATCGAATCCCACATACACACCTATTGGATGTAGAAGAATAAGCCTCTGGGGGACGGAAATGACCTGAATGTTAATCCAATAACTCAAAGACAACAACTAGAAGCACAATATTGGTTAAAAACCCTAATTGGATTAGAATAAGCCTAGGGATGACGAAAATGACCTAAATGTTCATCTAATGACACAAACACACCTATTGGATGCACAAGATTGGTCAAAAACCCTAATTGGTCTAGAATAAGCCTTGGGCGGAGAAAAATGACCTAAATGTTAATACAATGTCAAAAACACACCTCTCGGATGCACTCGACAGGTTAAAACCCCTAGTTGGACTAGAATAGGCCTCTAGAGGATGAAAATCACCTGAATGTTAATCCAATAACACAAACACACCTACTGGAAGCACAAGATAGGCTTAAAACCCTAATTGGACTAGAATAAGCCATGGGCAGACGAAAACAACCTAAATATTAATCCACTGACACAAACAAACCTATTTGATGCACAAGATTAGTTAAAAACCCTAATTGGACAATAATAAGCCTCGGGAGGACGGAAATAACATAAATGGTAATCCAAAGACACAAACACACCTATTGGATGCACAAGATTGGTTAAAAATCATAATTAGACAAGAATAAGCCTAGGGGAGATGAAAATGACCTAAATGTTCATCCAATGACACAAAAACACCAATTGGATGCACAAGATTGGCTAAAAAGCCTAATTGGACTAGAATAAGCCTCGGGAGGATGAAAATGACCTAAATGTTAATCCACTGACACAAAAACACCTATTGGAAGCACAAGATTGGTTAAAAACCCTAATCGAACTAGAATAAGCCTAGGAAGGAGGAAAATGACCTAAATGTTCATCCAATGACACAAACACATCTATGGGAAGCACAAGATTGGTTAAAAACTCTAATTCGACTAGAATAAGCCTCGGGAGGACGGAAATGACCTAAATGTTCATCGAATAACACAAACACACCTATTGGATGCACAAGATTCGTTTAAAATTCATATTGAACTAGAATAAGCCTATGGAGGATGAAAATGACCCAAATGTGAATCCAATGACACAAACACGCCTAGTGGTTGCACATGATTAGTTAAAAACCCTAATTGGACTAGAATAAGCCAACTGAGGACGAAGATGACCTAAATGTTTTTCCAATAACAGAAAAGAACATATTGGTTGCACAAGATTCGTTACAAACCCTAGTTAGACCAGAATAAGCCTAAGAGGGACGGAAATGACCTAAATATTCATCCATTGACACAAACCCACCTATTGGATTCATAATATTGGTAAAAACCCTAATTGAATTAATATAAGCTTCGTGAGGATGAAAATAACCTAAATGTTTACCCAATGACACAAATGAACTTATTGGATGCACAAGATTGGTTAAACACTCTAATTAGACAAGAATAAGCCTAAGGAGGATGAAAATGATCTAAATGTTCCTCCAATGACACAAACACACCTATTGGATGACAAAGATTGGTTAAAAACCCTAATTGGACAACAAAAAGCATAGGGAGGACGAAAATGACCTAATGTTAATCCAATCACACAAACACACCTATTGGGTGCACAAATTGGTTTAAAACTTAATTGGACTAGAATAAGCCTAGGGAAGGGAAAATGACCTAAATGTTCATCCAATGAAACAAACATACCTATTTGATGCACAAGATTGGTTAAAATCACTAATTGGACTAGAATAAGCCAAGGGAGGACTAAAATGACCTTAATGTTAATCCAATGACACAAATGAACTTATGGGATGCACAAGATTGGTTAAAATCACTAATTGGACTAGAATAAGCCTAGGGAGGACGATAATGACCTAAATGTTCATCCAATGACACAAACACATCTAC
>NC_021160.2:27666982-27699269 GCF_000331145.2 Cicer arietinum | reverse complement strand
ATAAGGGGGAAACAAATTTATATGAATGAACCTCAATAAAAATTGAACAAAAGATGTTCAACATCAACAAAAGGTAATAACAATTAGTCTTCAAAAACATATAAAAAAGATATGCCATAAATGGAATGAAATAATCCATAAATTTAGTGTAAAAACATCCAAAACAGATCCGCCCCTGTCTCTACCATTTGCTTTTGTTTTTTCCTTTTTATTTCTATTATTCTCTTTTTCACATCCAAAACAGATCTTTCTTCTGTTAATTTTTTCAATGACAATGTTTAATCTTACTACAAAGTTTCAATGGTTGTTAAAAGTAATATATGATTTGTTTAAATCTTTCATTTTGTTAATTTGGTTTCTACATATTTTCCTTTTTGAAAAAGGGCACAAAGAAAAGCCTCGTGTTCAAGAAACCTAGAAAGACACCTCCATCTGAATATGATTTTCTTGATCTAATGTAAAATATGGATTTTTACAATTTGGAATTGATATTGAAATATTGAGATCTTAATGGATAAAATTGACATATAACAAGAAAAAATGAGTGTTGCGAAAAACCATTAAACAAACGGATCTGAGATTTGATCGATTGAAAAAAAAAATGAAGTCTCTAGTTGCTAAAAATAACGGAATCTATCTTTTATTTCGGGTGCAAAAATTGAGAGGAGAGAGAAAAAACGTGGAAGGAGAAGAGAGATTAGAACTACTCTGATTTTATTTGCTAGGGAGATTACAACATACGTGACAAATTATTATTAATTTGTTATTATCATTAAATTAAATGTTATAATAGTAAGAGATGTACATTTAATCACCTCTGACAAAAAAGCATTAAAAACTGTTCACGGCGTTATACGGCTTTTTAGGTATAATTATATACCACATGGTGTGGTGTTCAAAAGGTAACGAAATTTCTTTTTCTTTTTCTTATTATTTTTTTTTTTTTGTTATTATGATCTTTTCTTTATTCAAATTTCAAATAAACCGCATTAAGTAATGTCTGGAACATTGATCAACTATCAATATAATTAAAAAAATTATATATATATAATATAAGTAAGTAAAATATTACTAAAAGATTAATCTTATCTTTTCAATTTTAACTATTGTAAGAATATAAAGAATAAAATAACAATTTTATTCGTTAAATAAAATGGTTTTTGTTTTTACAAAATAAGATTGGTTATTTTAAAGAAAAAATAGGTGGCTTTTAAAAGTTGAAAATTACCAAAATAAAGTAATTGTGGGTTAATAATTGAAAACAACCATGTTTTTTAAAAAATGCAAATAAAATATTTGTAAAAGAATGACAAATATTTATTAGATAAAAAAGATTTGTTACTAATATATAAAAAAACACAAGATAAATATTAAAATAAAATGAGATAAATATTTGTTAAAAAAATCATGAGAAAGTATTTATGAATTATACATAAAAAAATACAGGATAAATATTTGTCATCACTAAATATTACAAAAATGTTAGATAGATATTTATAAATGAGGCATAAAAAATACTAGATAAACATTCGTAAATTAAATATATAAAAAATAGCGTAACAAATATTTTTTAGTGATGCATATAAAAAATATGAGATAAATATTTGACAATAATAAGTATTAAAAAATAATAAGACAAATAATTTTCATTTGCACGTACAAAAGCAAAACACAAATATGTGTCATTGATAATTATATAAAAATATAAGAGAAATGTTTATCAATAATACATAAAATATTATTATTTTTTATTTAAAACCGAATAGATATGTGTAGAATATCAACTAAGCGTTATTTGTGCAACTAAAATCAAATATTGGACAAATATTTGACAGTAATGAATATTAAAAAATAATGAGACAAATAATTTTGATTTGTACATAAAAATACATGAGACATTTATGTATCATTGATAATTATTAACTATATAAAAATATGTGACAAATATTTATTATTTATAAATAAAATGATTTTTGTATTTAAAATTGAATAAGATGTAGAATATCAACCACACACTCATACGATAAGATTTGTTGCTAGTTTAGTACCTCGCACGGGTTTAATTCTTTATTGTATATTACCAATTATACATCAAAATCACCATATTTTGGAAATCAGTATCTGTATGACATTGTGTCCACATTCATCTGCAAATTGTATGTCTCATTCCAGATTTCTTTTTCACGGTTCTACAAGCTAGAATCACAAACATATTTCACTTTTCTTATTGATAATAATGGATTTGAAATTATGTAATTTCATTAAGTCTCCTTTTTCTATTTACATTTGTACTTTCTTATGTATTATGCATTGAGTTATGCTATTTGATTTGTGGTTCTTTGTTGACTATTTTGTATCTATTAACCATAACCTAACACTCTCACTCCAAACTTGCATTACCATTTACATGAATTTTTGTTGTTGTTGCAAAAGACATGTAAAGAGAACAGAGTGCCAACTTGAAAAAAAATTATATAATAAAATAAAATACAACAAACGAAATTGAAGACAAAATGGAAGTTCAATCATCAAAGCAAACTATAATACAAAATATGGGTAGTAAAATTAATGCTTTGACATCGAGTAGTGAATCTACTATAGCCACACAAAAATGTAGACACAGTCTCTTTTAAATTGAAGCAACAAAATATGATTTTCTAAAACTTTAGCACCATTTTAAAGAAAAATAAAATATTCAACCTCTTTGATCTCATGTCTATGTGATTTTAATCCTTAGACAAATGCACATAAAACTGAAGTTGATGGAATGAGCAAGAAATATTTTGTCTGTCCAAAATTACTTTTATGCACGAAAAATGGTGTTTCAATTTACTTTGATGCTATCCTTTTTTAGTAATACTTAGCTGGTCCTTTGCTATCCTTAGAAATTATTTCGTAAAATCTAGGATCACTCTTTTTAAGAATGAGTTTAATTTATATATATCGATAATTTAAGATATTTTATAAGTTAGTTTAAGAGAATGCTTTTTGCAAATATTGGTACTAGTGGAGCTCATAAATAATGCATAAGAAGTGTTCAAAGCTATTAGAAAATTAGGTATAAGATTGGTTGTTTTCTCAAAATGGATACTCAATTAAGACCTCTCTTGTGGCCATAAAATTATGATATATAGTCTCTTTGATAAGAAGTCCACCCAAATAGTTATTATTCTTAATGACAATATTTTTATGTTTGATATTCTTTTAATTCATATTTGTTGGTTGTATTGTAGGGGCAGGGCATTAGGAATATACTGAAGTTTTTATAATTGTTAGAAACAAATTTTAATTGACTTCTTTAGTTAACAGGTACCATTCATATCTTGCCAAGTTTTTTTATATTTGTCTTTACAAACTTTATCATCTACTTATCAATAGATTGTGAATTTATTCCTATACATATCAATACCTTTCTACACTAAATGCAGTTTGAGTTGGGTTCTGAATGTCATGTTTGAGGTAGCACAAGGTTTTGTCATTACGATGTTTGGTAGTGCTTAATTTTATCTTTCTTCTATTATATACAGTCCAAATAGTAATGTTAGCATTTCACTCCTTAATTGACTGAAATCAAAGTTTATGGGGCTTCTTTCCAAATTATTACTTTAAAAGCAATTTTTCTTTACATCCTATTCTTTTAATTTTTCATGCGGGATCAAAATGTGCATTTCTCTAAAAATGTCCGTTTCTCAAAGTTTATGCGGGATCAAAATGTCCATTTCTCTAAAAATAAAAAAGGAAAAAACTACTCTAACAAAGTTTTATATGTATAGTATGTATGTACTCACTGATGAGAAGTTGTTGCGTGATAGTTGAAAGTATCTTGGTAGGTTTCATAGTGTCTAGATCTCATCTTCTTTGATTTGGCACCTATTGATTATGAGATTATACTCAAATTTAATAGTTTTTTCAAAATTTCTTTATTGGTTGGTTGTGTTTTAATGATAAATTTTGTAATATGATTCTTGATTGCAAAAATTGGATCATGTCTTGCTTTTATCGTTTTATCAGGTTGTTTGTGGAATGGTTCAAGTCAAGTTAATCAAGTGTTTTTTTTCTATTACATATCAATTTGAGAAAATTAACAAAAATGCACAAATTTGATTATTCCAAAAAATTTAAATGTTAATCTCTTTTAATTTTTCATTGTGTCATCTTAGATGAACTAACTTGCTAACTGCATGACACTCAAATATAACAAGTAATGCCTGAAATTTTTTTTTAATGAATTTCAGTTTCGTTGGTTGTTTGACTTTTCTACATGAAAAAAAATCATGTGGAAATTTCTTTTCATACATGTCAATGTATTTGCAAGATAAGATGGATGATGATTTGTTTTAGAAGACCTTAGTTTGACAAAAGATTTTGAGATATTTGAAAATATTGTGACAGATTGTGTAATCTGTATATGTACTTGTTTAATTAGACTATTTCTTGTCATTGTAAATTCACTTTTAATTGAAACTGTTTATTCATTGTAGAACTTCAACAAGACACAATAACTAGTGGTGGAAGACAAAAGTCTATTATTGACGACACAGTTGCTCTTGGGTCTGGGCCTGTCTAAGTTTTTCAACTAAGAAAAATTATACTTATGATTTATTTATATAGTATGTAAGTAAGCTTTAATAATGAACCTAATAATTATGTTAATTTAGATTTGTTTAATTACCTCTAGGTTTCAGACTTTTTGATCTTTTTGAATTCATATATGACTTATACTTGCATAACACGTGCCTATATTTTGAGGATAATATTTTGGCTGAAAACTATGATTGCGTGACATCATTTTGAACATGATTTGTTGATATTTGTTGGGTTGGTCCATGCCAATAATTTTTGTCTGTGTGGTTCATGCTTGATAATTGGTAGGTTTCTGTATGTTGGACTTATTGAGTTATATTTACTGAAATTTCTGAATTATTAGGTACTAATTTTGTGTTTAATTGTCATCAGCTTTTAAATGAACATCACTATTGAGAACCACACAAATTTACTCATGTTTCCACATGTGAAATGGTAAGTTATTGTCTTGATATTTTTTTATGTATCATTAAATTTTAGTTAAGTTTGTCATTTAAACTTTTATTATTAACTTAATACTTAGTCTAAATTTGATATTATTTTTAACTTATTGAAACTGGTATTATTGTTAACTTAGTAATTAGTAATATTGTTCAGCCCTACTTAGTAGTTTAGATTATAATATGAACTGATTATATTGTATTTAAATTAATAAAATGAAAACTTCATTGGTTATGAACTGGTTATATTGTATTTAAAAGATAGAATGAGAACTTAAATGGTTATGAGCTAGTTAGGTTGTACTTAGTATTTAAACTGATATAAGGATCGAGAACTTAATTGGCTATGAATTGATTATGTTGTACTTAATCTTTTATTTGTATGTTAAAATAGTACAAGTATTAAGAAAAGTTGTGAAGAACTTACTGCAACAATACGACCAGTTTCTACCGATACAAACAAGACACCAAAGAAAGCACCGATGCAAGCAAGAAAGTCAACTTTGTCAACCTTCAAAATGTAACAAGCTTCTCTTATTTCAACTAATCTTGGAAGTGCATAAAGGATATGAGTGTAACAAACTTGTTTTTTTTTAAAAAGCGCTGTAAATAAATTAAAAAAAACGCTGTAAAATGTCATTTTTTGCGTAATATAAGTATAGCCATAGGTGTATAATATAAGAGTCTTGTAAACAACTCCAAGCACATAACCACTGTTACTGCCATCACAATATTTGATATTGATGATTGACATCTTGCACTGAAATTTATTGCAGTCCTTGTAAATGAACCTGCAATTGTTAAGAAATTAAATCAATTACTATAAAAACAATATATTCTTTTTTTGAATCAACTGCAATATGAGAAACCATCATTTTTTGTCTCATGTTAGTTTTCTTTCATTTTTTTCCACACTTGTGCAACTTAAATAATTGGAAAAAAAAAAAAGTAACACACTGACCAATTGCAACATAACATGAAGTGAAAGATCCTGCAATGTTCATACAACCCATTGCTAACATTTCTTTGTTCCCATGAAGATGGTATCCCTTAATTGAAGCAAATGATCTACCAACAGCCATTGCTTCCTATAATACCCAAATTAACACTCATATCCATTAAGAAGATTAAAACATTTTGAAACCAAAAAAAATGTACCATTTGAAGAAAAATAATTAAAAAAAAACTATGGAAATTAGTTAACTAACATACAGTGAGAGCAATAACAGCACAAATCAATCCAATTTTAGCTGCTTGACCAACATGTGGACCATTGAGTTGTAATTGGTGAACTGAGGTTGGATTAAGGCCTGTTTTGACATGTGTTACTATATATTAACCCCATTTTTATCAGCTTTTGATATATACACAATAAAAGTTGATAGTATAACTGATACAAGAGGAGCAATAGCTGGCAACCAGAATAGCTTTTTGTTTCTTTTGCCCTGATCAAAATATAGTCAGAAACTTAATTAAAATCATAGGCATTGTAGTAATGGAAAATTTGGATGCCAGAAATATTTTATTACTTACCATAAATCTTGCAATCAAAAGGAAAATCAGGAATGAACTTCCAATGAAAAAATTCAGAGGGTACCACTCTCAACACTCAACATAAATACACAAAAAAATAATGTCAAATATCAACAAACTCAAATAAATAGTTCTTTCCAAAATTTATGATTTATTACAATATATCTTTCTCGTTCTTTCAACCTCAACTTTCTCAAGAAACACTAATAACTAGTATGATCATTGCAGTAATAATTAAATCAGTATGAACATTGCAGTAATAACAAAATCAGATCAGGAAGAAATAGTAATAACATTGGCTTACATTATAATCCTATATTAAAAAATCAAGAATCACACGATTGAAATTAACAATCAAGAATGAACAATAATAACATTAACAATCTGAGTTGATTCCGTAAATTCGAACACACATTTTGTCCAAACAAATACACAAATGAAATGCAATGAAATCTAAACTGCGACACTAAGGGTGAGACGACAACACTTACATTCAAAATGGACCAGAGACGACAGTGAGACGGCGAAACTGAGAGTGAGGGAAACGGTGAGGCCGCAAGAGTGAGTGAGGCGAGGGAAAAAGTGATGCGGCGACGAGAGACTGTGTAACGCCTAGTTAAGTGGGTATAAAAACTGAGGTAATAATGGAAAAAAAAATTCAAAGTTATATAAGAGAATAAGGTACTGTAATAAATAATGAATTGTTCAAAAGAAGTAATGTTATGAAATCTCAAAATAAATCCTTACAACTGAAAAATCTTTAATATTTAAAATATCCAAAATTGGTCAAATAATATCTAATCCCGAAATAAAGTACGATGTAGACACTATGTCTACTTTTTTTGATCTACTAACCTAATTGAAGGAAGTCACTCTTCTCAAGGGAGGTAGGACTTCTCAACTCTCGACATCCCCAACGGTCTCAGTATCTGAAAACAACACTTTGATTAGATACTAAATCCCAATGAATAATACACACAATTTTAAAACAAGTATTGTTCTCAGCCGGAGCGGTAACCGGAAAAAAGTCGATCATGGCATCCGCCTTCATCCAAAAATATTCTTTAGAACTATTAATGATATAACTAAGTTTCTCTATAATAACCAACTACTTCCAATAATTAATAAAAAAAATCATCAATTAAATTAACGATAATCTACATCTATCATAATCAGATAATTCCAATATACACATTTATTCTGCAGAAAATTATCAATCAATTCAATGATGGAGATATACTACTTATGCGAAGTGAGTATTATTTAATCATATGAAGCACCAGCACATCCAGTGTGGGGTACAAGACCCATCTGTGTAGAGTTTAAAACTCATCTATGTATAGGGTACAAGATTCATCCGTGTGGAGTTTAAACATCATCTCTTTGTGAAGTTTAATACTCATCCATATATGGGGTACACGACTCATCCGTGTGGAGTTTAAACCTCATCTCTCTGTGAAGTTTAATACTCATCCATGTGGAGTTTCAACCTCATCTCTTTGTTAAGTTTAATACTCATCTATATGTGTAGAGTTTAAACCTCATCTCTTTGTGAAGTTTAATACTCATCCATGTGGAGTTTAAACCTCATCTCTTTGTGAAGTTTAATACTCATCTATTTGTGTGGAGTTTAAACCTCATCCCTTTGTGAAGTTTAATACTCATCCATGTGGAGTTTAAACTTCATCTCTTTGTGAAGTTTAATACTCATCTATATGTGTGGAGTTTAAACCTCATCTTTTTGTGAAGTTTAATACTCATCTATATGTGCGGAGTTTAAACCTCATCTCTTTGTGAAGTTTAATACTCATCCTTGTGGAGTTTGAACTTCATCTCTTTGTGAAGTTTAATACTCATCTATAGGTGGAGTTTAAACCTCATCTCTTTGTGAAGTTTAAAACCCATCAATATGTGGGGTCCAAAAACCTCATCTCTTTGTGAAGTTTAATACTCATCTATATGTGTGGAGTTTAAACCTCATCTTTTTGTGAAGTTTAATACTCATCTATATGTGTGGAGTTTAAACCTCATCTTTTTGTGAAGTTTAATACTCCGCAAAATCATATTTATGACATAATATTTCATTTGAATATATAATAACAATGATCATTCAAGAAAATATAATAAAACAATCTTTTTAAAGAATATATATCTCTCAAACACATGCAATCCAAATAATTCATATTTCAACAACTATATTTGAAAAATCATATTTGTAATCTACTATTTCATTTGAATATACGATAACAATGATCATTCAAGAAAATATACTAACACAGTCTTGTTAAAGGATATATATCTCTCAAACACATGCAATCCAAATAATTCATATTTTAACAATTATATTCGTAAAATGATATTTATAATATAATATTTCAGTTGAATATATAATAACAACAATCATTCAAGAAAATATAATAAAACAATCTTTTTAAAGAATATATATTCAAACAATCATAAAAACGGTAATTCAACAAACAATAGTATATAAATCAATTCATAATCTATTATTACAGTTCATAAAATCCCAATTTTAATAGAATTGAATTTTTGACAAAATATATTTTTATAAGAAAGTACCGTTAAGAATATCTAACTCTTTTTCTATTCTAAATTTCCAAAATAAATGTAACATGAAAGTTTAAAGGGTGTGATTACTCACCTCTTGAAGCGTTCTTTAATACAAAGTTTCGTATGTGTTAATCGTTACTAACCGCTGCTACTGCAAACTCAACCATACTTTCGCTCCTCTTTATGGTGGCCTATATAGTTCTCTCTATTGAGTTTTTTATTTTCTTCTTTGTATCTATTTATAATTAAATATTTATAAGACAGTTTGACCAGGTATCCTATATTTTCCCCACTAAACTCTTGATTGTTACAAATAAAACGAATACATATTGAATTCATATAGGATTGTTTGTTTGATTTTGTTGGACTCCTTAATAATAGATAATTATGTAGCAAAATTTTGTTATAATAGCTTGTTTGTTATTATCTATTTCACATAAACCGTTAAGAAACAAAACAAACTTCCTATTTATTACAGTCTCAAACAAACAACTTACTAATGTTACCTTATTTTAAGCAAATTAGTTGTTGATATAATAATAATAATAATAATAATAATAATAATAATAATAATAATAATAATAATAATAATAATAATAATAATAATAATAATAATAATAATAATATAATCATAATAATCTATAATTTAGAATATTTTAAAATTCTAATTATTTTTAATCCTTTGATTTCGGATGTTACATTTTCTCCCCTCCTTAAAGAAATTTCGTCCCCGAAATTTATGTCAAAGTGAATAAAACAAAAGTTACCCATGAAACAAAAATTTTGTTTTATTTTTTACTTTCATTGACCTTCTCACCCCAGTCTTAGAAGAGACTCTTAAGAATCCACGTGTCTCTTCTTGAAATTCCAATGGTTTTCTTCTCTTGTCAACATTATGTTTTTCCCTACGTTGCGTTGTATGCATCATTTCCCTAATTAGTTGAATTCTACTAGTGGCCTCTTGCACTAAATAAAGTCCTAAGAAGGACTTATCCCTAACTTCACACTGATACACTTGTGTGAGATCTACACTTTATTCCGTAAAGAGCCTCATATAGTGCCATACCTATACTAGAGTGATAATTGTTGTTATAAAAAATATTCTAGTAGAGTGCCCAACTCTCACCTTCATCTAGAACACAAGCTCTTAGCATATCCTAAAGAGTTTGAATAATTCACTTTGATTGATCATCTGTCTGTGGATGGTAAGATGTTCTAAATCTCAGTCTAATAGCAAAATCTCTCGAAAGAGCTTTTCCAAAATCTATAGGTAAATCGTGGATTCCTATCTGATACTATAGAGGTGGGTATACCGTGTAACTTTACTATATCCTTAATGTAGAGCTCAGCTAGTCTGTCTAAACTATAGGTTGTTTTAATTGATAGAAAATGAGCTGATTTGGTCATTTGATCAACTATCACCCAAATGGCATCAAAATCCATAGATATCATATCCCATTTCCACTCAGGAATTTCTAATGGTTGTAACAATCCTGAAGGCTTTTGGTGTTCAATATTAACCTTCTAACATACTAGACACAAACACAAAACCCACACATTTTTCTCAAATCTTGATACATTTTAGTTATTCCTGGGTGCATCGTGAACTTAAGGTTATGAGCTTCCTCTAAAATCTTATCCTTAAGACTCCCCTCCTTAGGAACAATGATCTTATCCTCAACAACACTAAATCGTCATCAGAAAAGGTATAGTTCTCCTAGTCCACAAGAGATTGCATTACTTTAGCTAATAGGTGTTCATTTTGTATTATCCCTTTCAAGTTATTATTGATTTCTAGCCTATTCAGATTCAAGCTTAAAGCATTATGGGACACATCCAAATTCATATCTCTAAACTCATTTATTAGACTTGTCTCTCGTACCATCATACAAGCTACACATAACAATTTTCTATTTAAAGCATCAACCACTACATTAGCTTTCCCAGAGTGATATTTCAACTCAAAATCATAGTCCTTAAGGAACTCCATCCACCTTCTTTGTCTCATATTTAATTCCTTTTGATCAAACAAATACTTAAGGCTTTTATTATCACTAAAAACCTCAAATTCCGCTCCATACAAGTAATACCTCCAAATCTTAAGAGCAAAGAGTACAATTGCTAATTCAAGAAAACGGGTTGGATAATTTGCCTGGTGGAAATTATCATCGCACTCTTAGTCCCACACAAAAGTTTTCCCTTATCTAGTCAACTTGGTGAGAGGTAAGACTAGACTAGAAAACCTCTCTATCAATTTCCTACAGTAACCCGTCAATCCTAGGAAATTTCTTACTTCAGTCACTGATTTAGGTTAGGGCAACTTAATATAGAATCTACCTTACTAGAGTCAACTACTACTCCCTTAACTAGAGATGGTATGTCCTAAAACCTCACATCATGAAGCCATAACTCACATTTCTCAGGTTTTGCATAAAGCGTGTTATCTCTCAAAACTTTCAATAATATCCTCATGTGTTCCTCATGCTCACCCAAGCTCCTAGAGTGGATTAGAATATCATCGATGAACACCACTACAAACATATCTAAGAAAGGTCTAAAAAATTGATTCATATAATCCATAAAATAGCAAGGGCGTTGGTAATTCCAAAATGCATCACTATATACTCATAGTGCTTGTATCTTGTCTAAAAGTTGTCATAGGAATATCTTCACTTTTGACCCTAATTTGATGGTACCCAGAACTCAAGTTTATCTTAGGAAATACTGAAGCTCCACTCAATTGATCTAAGAGATCATCTATCCTAGGCAAGAGATTTTTATTCTTTATGATAACTTGGTTCAATTTTCTATAGTCTACAAACAACCTCATAGTCTTACTAGTTGGAGCTTGTTTTTACTTGTCCTTTGAAATTGTGGGTAAAGAGTGTAGATTCTTATGAAATTTAAGCCTTTACTGTAGAATTTCTCTCCACCAGAGATAAACTTCTTCTTCGGTTTCTCAACTTTTGGTGCTTGCATCTTTTTCTCCACCACCCTAGACTTGTTTACCATGGTGGGGTAGTCACAGATCCTTATAATTCCAATTAAAGCTTTGCAGCTCAGACTTAAGTCTTTACTCAAATTTGATAGCCTTCCACTCGTCTTGGGGATTGTCCCTAAGATAACAAGAGTATCTTGATGTAGCTTCAAAATTTGGCGACATACTCTACAACTGAAATATCTCCATGACGAATATGAATAAACTTTATTATCTTTTGAATACGTACATTATGGAGAATATACTTCTCAATAAATAACTCCTTAAACCTATCCTTAGTAAAAGAAACTCGATTTGTCAACAAAACTCCTCTGATACAAATCCACAAATGCTCAACATTAGACTGTGACATAAATGACGAGGTCCACTTTGTGAGTGTCAACACAATGCATAAAGCTAAAGATCATCTCTAACTTCAACAACCATGCTTGTGCTTCGACTAGATCATAACTGACCTCGAAAAGGTGGTGGATTGTTCTTTCGAAATTCAGAAAGCCTAAGATATTGAGGGTCTACGACTGTTACAGATTCGACATTGGATCCTCTCAAATGAGGGAGAGTCTTCGTCTATTCTCTATGGTTGTCGCTATCAAGCAGAGAGTCTTAGCAAGTGCGTCATTCGTACCTCGCTTGTTACCCGTCATAAATATGCTCACCACCAATCAAGCATTCGGTTGACCAAGCCCAATATATTAGCAAACAAAATGTATGACTATAACGACAAATCCTATAAGCCCAAGTTTTGATTTTTTTTTATATAAAAATTAATAATAAAGTAAAGTAAACTCACACGACAGTCCGATCTAGGTTCGAACTGGCTCTGATACCAAAAATGTAACGCCTAGTTACGTGGGTATAAAAATTGAGGTAATAATGGAAAAAAATTCAAAGTTATATAAGAGAATAAGGTACTGTAATAAATAATGAATTGTTCGAAAGAAGTAATGTTATGAAATCTCAAAATAAATCCTTACAACTGAAAAATCTTTAATATTTAAAATATCCAAAATTGGGCAAATAATATCTAATCCCGAAAGAAAGTACGATAGACACTATGTCTACTTATTTTTGATCTACTAACCTAATTGAAGGAAGTCTCTCTTCTCAAGGGAGGTAGGACTTCTCAACTCTCGACATCCCCAACGGTATCAGTATATGACAACAACACTTTAATGAGATACTAAATCCCAGTGAATAATACACACAATTTTAAAACAAGTATTGTTCTCAGCCGGAGCAGTAACCGGAAAAAAAGTCGATCATGGCACCCGCCTTCATCCAAAAATATTCTTTAGAACTATTAATGATATAACTAAGATTTCTCTATAATAACCAACTACTTCCAATAATTAATAAAAAAAAACTCATCAATTAAATTAACGATAATCCACATCTATCATAATCAGATAATTCCAATATACACAATTATTCTACAGAAAATAATCAATCAATTGAATGATGGAGATATACTACTTATGCGAAGTGAGTATTATCTAATCATATGGAGCACCAGCTCATCCAGTGTGGGGTACAAGACCCATCTGTGTGGAGTTTAAAACTCATGTATGTATAGGGTACAAGACTCATCCGTGTGGAGTTTAAACATCATCTCTTTGTGAAGTTTAATACTCATCCATATGTGGGGTACAAGACTCATCCGTGTGGAGTTTAAACCTCATCTCTCTGTGAAGTTTAATACTCATCCATGTGGAGTTTCAACCTCATCTCTTTGTGAAATTTAATACTCATCTATATGTGTGGAGTTTAAACCTCATCTCTCTGTGAAGTTTAATACTCATCTATATGTGTGGAGTTTCAACCTCATCTCTTTGTTAAGTTTAATACTCATTTATATGTGTAGAGTTTAAACCTCATCTCTTTGTGAAGTTTAATACTCATCCATGTGGAGTTTAAACCTCATCTCTTTGTGAAGTTTAATACTCATCTATATGTGTGGAGTTTAAACATCATCTCTTTGTGAAGTTTAATACTTGTCCATGTGGAGTTTAAACCTCATCTCTTTGTGAAGTTTAATACTTGTCCATGTGGAGTTTAAACCTCATCTCTTTGTGAAGTTTAATACTCATCTATATGTGTGGAGTTTAAACCTCATCTCTTTGTGAAGTTTAATACTCATCTATATGTGTGGACTTTAAACCTCATCTCTTTGTGAAGATTAATACTCATCTATGTGGAGTTTGAACCTCATCTCTTTGTGAAGTTTAATACTCATCTATAGGTGGAGTTTAAACCTCATCTCTTTGTGAAGTTTAAAACCCATCAATATGTGGGGTCCAAGACCCATCCATGTGGAGTTTAAACCTCACCTCTTTGTGAAGTTTAAAACTCATCCAGCTGGAGTTTAAACCTCATCTCTTTGTGAAGTTTAAAGCTCATCAATAGGTGGGGTACAAGACCCATCTCCAGCACACACAATCAAAATCATTCATAATTTTAATAATCATATTCGCAAAATCATATTTACGACATAATATTTCATTTGAATATATAATAACAATGATCATTCAAGAAAATATAATAAAACAATCTTTTTAAAGAATATATATCTCTCAAACACATGCAATCCAAATAATTCATATTTCAACAACTATGTTTGAAAAATCATATTTGTAATCTACTATTTCATTTCAATATATGATAACAATGATCATTCAAGAAAATATACTAACATAGTCTTGTTAAAGGATATATATCTCTCAAACACATGCAATCCAAATAATTCATATTTTAACAATTATATTCGTAAAATGATATTTATAATATAATATTTCATTTGAATATATAATAACAATGATCATTCAAGAAAATATAATAAAACAATCTTTTTAAAGAATATATATCTCTCAAACACATGCAATCCAAATAATTCATATTTTAACAATTATATTCGTAAAATGATATTTATAATATAATATTTCATTTGAATATATAATAACAATGATCATTCAAGAAAATATAATAAAACAATCTTTTTAAAGAATATATATCTCTCAAACACATGCAATCCAAATAATTCATATTTTAACAATTATATTCGTAAAATGATATTTATAATATAATATTTCAGTTGAATATATAATAACAACAATCATTCAAGAAAATATAATAAAACAATCTTTTTAAAGAATATATATTCAAACAATCATAAAAACGGTAATTCAACAAACAATAGTATATAAATCAATTCATAATCTATTATTACAGTTCATAAAATCCCAATTTTAATAGAATTGAATTTTTGACAAAATATATTTTTATAAGAAAGTACCGTTAAGAATATCTAACTCTTTTTCTATTCTAAATTTCCAAAATAAATGTACCATGAAAGTTTAAAGGGTGTGATTACTCACCTCTTGAAGCGTTCTTTAATACAAAGATTCGTATGTGTTAATCGTTACTAACCGCTGCTACTGCAAACACAATCATACTTTCGCTCCTCTTTATGGTGGCCTATATAGTTGTCTCTATTGAGTTTTTTATTTTCTTCTTTGTATCTATTTATAATTAAATATTTATAAGACAGTTTCACCAGGTATCCTATATTTGCCCCACTAAACTCTTGATTGTTACAAATAAAACGAATACATATTGAATTCATATAGGATTGTTTGTTTGATTTTGCTGGACTCCTTAATAATAGATAATTATGTAGCAAAATTTTGTTATAATAGCTTGTTTGTTATTATCTATTTCACATAAACCGTTAAGAAACAAAACAAACTTCCTATTATTACAGTCTCAAACAAACAACTTACTAATGTTACCTTATTTTAAGCAAATTAGTTGTTGAAATAATAATAATAATAATAATAATAATAATAATAATAATAATAATAATAATAACTATAATAATAATAATAATAACAATAATAATAATATAATCATAATAATCTATAATTTAGAATATTTTAAAATTCTTATTATTTATAATCCTTTGATTTGGGATGTTACAGGTTGACCTTGACGGTAAGGACAGAGTGGGTGACGGGTTCGAGAGGGTGACAGGTTTGAGAGCTAGGGTTCAAACTGTGTGACATGCACGAGAGTGAGTGACGTGATGCGGCCGCGAGAGACTGAGCTTCACGGTGAATACAGAGTGGGTGATAGGTTCAAATGTTAGGGTTAGCTTCACAATGAATACAGAGTGGGCGAGAGGATGAGCTTCACGGCATTGAGAGAGTTGAGAGTGGGTGATGGGTAAAAAATTTAGGGTTAAAGGAAAAACATGAGGGATGAGTGTTGATGATGAAGTGAGAGTTCTGAGATGAAGGTGATAAGTTTTTAGAAAGTATAATATTAATTTTCAAATAATATTAAAAAAATTAAATTTATAAAATCATAATCTTAGCGTCAGCCTCTCCGACGCTACATATTAAAATTAAATATTAAAAAAGTAAACTAGCGCCTGCCCTATTTTACATAGTGTCAGCCAAGCCGACGCTATATTTGTAAAAAAGTTAAAAACAAAATTTGGTACTTTAGCGTCTGCTAGACCGACGCTACACCGACACTAACTAGCGTCGGAGTCGGTACCGACGCTAAATTTGACAGCTAAAATGAATTTTTCTAATAATGAGCATCATGAATCCAACCCAAATAAATACAAACCAATAGCCATATTTAAAACAAACTTTCATACAAATAAACACATTAATCACTTAGCTCCACTTGGACCATTTCCAAGACAAACACAAAACTGAAGCAAAATTCAACATTGTTTATCTCAAATTCACTAATTATTTACATCTAAGAACATCTAAGAATAGGACAAAAACACTTTATAAAAAAAATTAATTTAGTAAAAGCCAACATATTTTAAATTGGTGTCTTAAAAGAAACACGTTTATATCAGTCTTCACATTACATTTATAGCCTAACAATAACAAAAATAAATAAATAATAATAAACTAATAAAAATAACAAAAATCATAATAAAAACAATTAAATAAAAAAAAAATCTAAGCAGAGCCGTATGCGCCTCCCTATTAGTTTTTCAGCCCCATGTTTTACTCTTAATCATTAAATGCTGCAGTCCTATCTTAAAAATTTGTTACACTTTATAAGTATTATACAAAAAACAATGGATTTGCTTATTTTTGATACGAGGAATCCAATACTCAGTTAGAATTTGATTGAAATGTGAGAGTTATGGAAAAATTATTTCTAAATTTGTGAGAAGAAACACATGCAGTGAAGTTATATATATATATATTATTTAGACAAAAATATATTTTAAATAACACACTGACGTCAAATTGAATTAAATATATATCGACAAAAAAGCAGAAAAAGAAATTAAGACTTATATAAGTGTCATATTTTATTTATTTTTATGTTAATATATTAATTATCTGGTTGAACGATGATCCGAACGTCATACTGATTGGATCTTTGATTTAATTTTTGAAACATCAGTTAAATAATAGGTTACAAATACAACATTATTGAAATTCAAATGCAATTTAAGAATAAATATAATTAACATATACAATAATTATGAGAAGATACTATGGTGCTACTGTGATTTGTGTGACCTTATATTAGTTTTTTGTAACATACATTTTTGGACCACTCGTGTAAATTTAATGTCGTTGATGAAAATACTGCAAGACTTAGCATTTGCATATTATAATAGCAAATGTATGTATAGTACAACTGCTCTTTTAAAATTTAGTGTAATTTATGTTTTTCAAGTGAAACGAAAATGTGCATATCTCAACAGACACAAATTATTTTTATATAAGTTACTTATGTTTTATTATTTATTTGATGTTGTTAGAGATGAAAATATGAGTTTATTTAAAAATTTAAGTTATGAATTTGATGAAATTTGCATTATATTGAGGATGATAATTAATTTTATGGGTTTTGTTTAAAATTTTTGATAAATTTTTTGAATTTTTGCAAAAATAATAATAATAATAATAACATTGTTGGCATTTTAAAACATAACAGATCAAATTGTTATTCAAAATTAAAATTAAAGAACCAAATCGAAAAATAAATAAATGACTAAAACGTTAACTGAAATTAAATTAAGTGACCACAAATGATATATATATATATTATATATATATTTGGCTTTATTGGTTGGGTGGAGTCGCACGGAGAATAAGAGAAGTTAAAGAATTCAATCATAATACTAATGATACTAATATTAGTTGTTAAAAAAACCATATATCATTTGTTAAATTTGATTTTTTTAAAACATTAAGTTTACACAACAAATAAAGCCAACTATATATATGTTATTCTTTTATTTACAAAATTTATCAAAATTTTCAAACAAAATCCATAAAATTAATTATATTTTTCAATATAATACAAATTTCATCAAATTCGTAACTTTAATCTTCAAATAAACTCATATTTTCATTCTTTATTTGATATTGTTAGAGATGAAAATATGAGTTTATTTAAAGATTTAAGTTATGAATGTGATGAAATTTACATTATATTAAGGATGATAATTAATTTTATGGGTTTTGCTTGAAATTTTTGGTGAATTTTTGCAAAAAAGAAAAAAAAGGATAACGTTGTTGACATTTTAAAACATAACAGATCAAATTGTCACTCAAAATTAAAATAAAGAACCAAATCGAGAAGAAAAAACAGAAGATAAAAGACTAAAACGCTAATTAAAATTAACTTAAGTGACCACGAGTTGTATTTATATATATATATATATATATATATATATATATATATATATATATATATTTGTCTTTATTGGTTGGGGAGAGTTGCATAGAGAATAAGAATAAGAGAAGTTAAAGAATTCAATACTAATATTAGCTGTTAAAAAAACAACATATCATTTGTTAAATTTGATTTTTTAAAACTTTGAGATTACACAACAATTATTCAAATTCAAATATCTAACTTTCATTTTACAATTAGCTTGTCTACAAATAAAATGTAATATGTGTTTATTATATTGTAAATCAAACAAAAAAGAAATATTTAATCTCCTTCGTTAGAATCCCTTAATAAATGCACCTTTTTAAAAAAAGAAAGAAAACAAAATCTTTCTTTTCGTTATTCTTTATCCAACACTAAAAAATAGGTTCTTTATCCAACACTAAAAATAGGTAGAGAATAATTCCAATTAGATTGAAAGACCATTCTTTCTCTTGAAGTTACATTCACTTTGCTCTTAATTTTTTGTTAATATGAAGAAAAAATAGTAAATACTACTATAAATTCATATACAATTATGAGATTTCATGTTTGAATTTTAGATAAGACGTCAAAACTAATATTGACAATTTTGTTACTTGATCTAAAATTTAAAAGACTTCTTAAAAGTATCATTGAATGTTTAACACAATAATATACCCCTATTTTATTTAAGAAAAATAATTGTAATCTAAATATTAACGTTATTATTAAATTATTTATAATTATATGTTTTTCTTGCATATTTGGAAATTTATTATAGGTGAAAATGTGATATCCCTGTTTGATTTATTTTTCGTCTTTAGTTTTTAAATACTCTTTTATAATTCAAATTTTGAAAAC
This sequence comes from Cicer arietinum, assembly GCF_000331145.2. NCBI lineage: Eukaryota > Viridiplantae > Streptophyta > Magnoliopsida > Fabales > Fabaceae > Cicer > Cicer arietinum. The sequence goes on along the minus strand of NC_021160.2, from coordinate 27,679,601 downwards.
TAATTTTAAAAAGAAAACAAAATAAAAAATTGTTTGATATTATCAATTTTGAAAACTATTTTGAAGAAGGGAAAAGGAAAAAACTTGTTTGGTAAATTTATTTCAAAAATATATTCTAAAACATAAAAAAAAAAAAAAAAGCAAATACACTTAAAATATATTTTGTTTATTAGTATTCTACTTTAATTTTAGGGTTAAATATATTTTTAGTTTCTTTAAAATTTTGATATTACTGAAATAAAATATGTTTAATTGTCCTTTAATGATAAAATTTTTAAATAATTTTTTGCAATCATATTTATAACATTTTGAAAATATCCTCCACAAAAATTTAGATTTTTTTTAACTTTAGATAAATTAAATATGAAATCTTTTAAACTTAAAATATCAAAATAAAAGCAATGAAAATATGAACCTAAGAAGTTGATTTTTGAGCTTATTTTTTGTGGATTCTTTTTATAATGTCATAAAATGTATGAAAAAAATTCATTAAAAAAATATGTTTCCTTAACAACAAAGACTAAAATTGCATACATAATAATTTTGCAGGGACTAAAAATTATATTTTTATTTTCTAAATACTAAAATTAAAAGGTTGAAATTTTATAAGGGCCAAATATAAATTTAATTCTTAATTTTAATATTGCAAATTATTAACTCCGATAATCTTAGTATAATATAAAATGTGTTAACACATTTCCATTTTTATTTATTATATTTAATGATAAAGATAATAAGAAATTCACCATATGTTTTTATCAACGATATTTATGGTGCAAAGCACGACATATTTATAATATTTTTTTACCAAGAATACGTTTAATATTTTTTATATGTTTTTTTTTTTAAGTGAGAGTACTAAATATTTTACTGCAATGGATGTTTGATGGTAATTTGTTGGGTTTTTTATATAAATATCTCATTTTTAAATTTTTAATACTAGATTACCCTACTTTCAAAAAATAATATCAGATTGTCCTACTTTTTATCCCCAGTTGCAAGTCGCAACCTGGGGATGCGACTTCCTGAAGGAAAAAAATTTGAACTTCACTAGATGGTCGCATCTTGGGGATACGACCTCCTACTTGCCTTAAAATTTTTTTTTCTGTTGAATTTGTTATTATATTTTTGGGTATATTATATTAGATATATCATATTTATTATTATTAAATATTTTAAAAATAATTATAACATTAAAAAATACAAAATATTATTATAAATAATAAAAATAATTAAGTTAATAATATTATATAACTTTTAATAATTATTATAATATTAAAAATAATAATAATAATTTTAATAATAATAAAAAGAAAATTCTATTAATAAAATAAAATAAAAATACATTAACATATAAGCATAAATACATTAAAAATAATAATTTTAATAATAATAATAATAATAATAATTTTAATATTAATAATAAGAAAATTATATTAATACATTAAAATAAAATTACATTAAATTAAAAGAAAAAAAATACATCAATTTTGAGTAGATGTGCCAGCAGCGTTTGGACAATGTTTCTTAGTATGACCAGATACCCGACATAATCCGCACTTTCTTGGGACTCTATCCGTAGTGTCCATTTCTGTTCTAATGCGCTTGGTCTTTGGGCGACCTTTCTTGACTCTTCGCATTAGTGGATTGTGACACACCTTAACACCTTCATATTGTGGCCAATATCCTTCGTTTGGTATCGGTTGGAACGCTTCACTGTAGACTTTAAGTACTGTTTCCACCTTGTACACTTCGGATATAAGGCTCCAATAATCATATTTGATGCTAGAACATGCTGCTATCACATGTGAACAAGGCATATGTTTAGCTTGATATTTTCCACAATCGCACCACTTGTTGGGAAGATTTATACTGAAATGACCAATTGGTCGCCCTTCTTTTGGAACTACTGTCTCGTGGACCATGAAAGTGTGGTTGCTTCGATCAAAACTATCGACTCTATGACTATTTGATTTACGTATTTCCGATTTCATAAAAGTCATGCATTTTTCTGTGTATATCTGACCAGAAGCTAAAATTGATGCGTGTTGTTTTGCCATGGTTGGAAATAGTGTACCTGTTTTATAATATGTTGATTGGACCAAAGCAGTGATGGGAAGGTTGCGTGGTTCTTTTAATACTGCGTTCATCGACTCCACAAGGTTGGTGGTCATCTGACCCCAACGGCTACCTCCATCAAATGCTTGAATCCAATCTTGTCATGGTATATTGTCTAACCATTTCAAAGCTTCTGGGTTTACGATGCCAATTTCTCTGCGGTAGTATCGATATGTAGACTCATTGATTGAGTAACCTGTATTGAAACAGCAGACAATGCATTATTACACTAATTATAAAACTTCATAATTTAATTTTTAATTAATGATAAGAAGTAAGAATTAAATTATTACCCATAGAAATAACCTTGTTCTTCAAAGCATTATCCTTAAATTCCCTTGAAAAATTTTGTGAAATATGTCGAACGCAAAACACATGCTTTGACGGAGGATGTTGCCACCCATTATTGTGATTATTGTAAGCACTTTTGATAGATTCTTGTCTATCTGAAATCAAACAAATGTTGGCTTGTCGAGTGACGTGTGATCTCAAATTTCTCAAAAAGAAACTCCAAGTCTCTTTTGTCTCACATTCACAAGAGCATAAGCAATTGGAATGATATTGTCGTTCCCATCCTGTGCAACTGCTACCAATAGAGTTCTCTTATACTTGTCGTATAACCAAGTTCCATCAACTTGTACAATTGGTTTGCAAAATTTAAACGCAGATATGCATGGAACGTAAGCCCAAAATAGTCTATGAAAGATTGTCATCCCATTTATCAAACCATGTTCATTATAAGTTGGGATTGTTTCCATTTTAATAATGGTTCCTGGAGCAAACGTTTGCATAACTAATAACCATCGTAGAAGTTGATTGTAAGACTCTTCCCAATTGTCATAAATTTGTTCGATTGCCTTATTTTTTTCTCAACCAAGCCTTTCTATAACTAATTGTGTAGTTATACAAAGCCTGAATCTGAGCAATAATGACCTTCACTTTGATTGAAGGGTCCACCCTCATAACTTGCATTATACTTGCACATATCATGTTAGAATTAAGCTTTGTATGATCTTGTGATAGTGCAGAATTTGTGCATGTATGATCATTCAATTTCCCAATCACCCACAATTCATTTTTTTTGCGTTTTGAAGCTCTACATCTAAACAAACAATTTGGATGTGAACAAATAATAACGTACCTTTCTAGATCTGATTTTTGCACCACAAAGTTCAATGATTGTTTTAGATGGTAACGCTTGATTGCATGTACACATTCATCCTTGTTCTGAAACTTCATTCCAACTTCAAGAGTTCCATCTAAATTTGGGACTTCGTCAATGAACATGTGATCAAATTCAGTTGGTTGGTTTGCGGTGGATAGATTGATGTTCTTCATATGGAATTGTGGATCGAATACAGGTGGGATAAGTTGATCTTCTGCTTCCATATTTTCATCAACATCATCATCGTCAGAATCACCAGATGATTCATCGAAGTATGTTTCATCATCTTCACTATAATCACCTAATTCTTCCTCATTGATATTTTATATTAATGTCTTATATATAGAATATTTTATATATTATTAATTTATATATTGTTAATTTTATATTTTATATTATTAATTTTAGAATCCATCGAAGGATAAACTAAAATGTCATGGTCATGCCAATAAAAAACCGAACCAAGTCATATTACCGTATTTGCAACAAGCTGGATTTGGTGAAGTGATCAAACTAGGAAACTACAAGGTCGATGTCGGTTTGATTACTGCTATGGTTGAAAGGTGCAGACCAGAAACTCATACTTTTCATCTCCCGGTAGGTGAGTGCACAATAACTTTAGAAGACGTATATTATATTTTAGGATTAAATGTGTCTGGTATTCCTATTAGCGGTTCAAATTTTGTGAACGTTAAAGATGTTTGTCAATAATATTTAGGAGTTATCCCACCCGAAGGAGCAACAAAAGGTAATTCTATTAAATTAAAATGGCTCAAAGATACTTTTGATAATGTCGGTGAAAACGCATCCGAATTAGAAAAATAAGCATCATGTCGAGCCTATATATTACGTACGATTGGAGGATTGTTGATGCCAGACAAATCCAATAATCGTGTACATTTAAAATATCTTTCACTCTTGGGCGATTTAAATAAAGCATCCCACCATAGTTGGGGTTCGGCAATTTTAGCAACACTCTATAGAAAATTATGTCTTGCTACGAAACCCAACGTAATATCGATGGGAGGATGTGCATTGTTGTTGCAAAATTGGGCATGGTATGAGTTGTGTTGCTCCAGATGCACCAAGTGCATGGATATTTCCACTTGCACAAACGTAACTATTGCACATAATTTTTATATATTTTTTATTTTTTAAAACTTATTATTTACCGTATTCGTATTACTAATTTTATTATATTTTTATTTTTTATATATTCGACAGATTTAATTTTGGGGGTTTAAATTTCAGTAAAGTTCCTCACAACGATATAGAAGGATACCGGAATACAATCGATCATATGATGGTTTTCTCATGTAGTTGCACTTTTAAATTTTATTTATATCTCTTAATATTCACTTTAGCCTGTTTTTTTAACATCCAGTTTCGTTGGAGACCGTATCTCGGATTCCAACACGAGGTACCCGAACAAGATCAACACTTGGGCTGCATGTACCTATATGCACTGCTATCATATTGTCGAAAAACATCATGCAGATAGAGTCGCGCTTCAGTTCGGCTTTCATCAACAAATTCCGCAACCTCCAACAGATATGACGCTCTACCATGAGATCGACATGAGACGTGGCATTGATGATAATTGGAGTGTGGTTTGGAAATATGAGATTCAACATTGGAATGAACGTCAGAATTACATATTGCAAGGTCAGTACGTCGAAGGTGTTTTACGCCACACTAACGAATATATGAATTGGTTCACGCATCACACTAAATTATACATATCTGTGGAAAGATACATGCGCGATCCACGTTTGCAACCTTCAACATATCCTGATGTTCACTCTATGCCTCAATCAATCCCACAACAAAATATCATGCACCAAACACCGTCTTTATCATCACCACAACATTTTCATGAAGCTGCAGATATACCGACTTAATACTACGTTCCTTCAGTGCCAACAATACCCACTCCCATTAATCCGACCGAGAGAAGAATTTTCTATAATTTGCTTGGTACTCATTGCACAACTCCTGAGTCGGCTTATGCGGCTTTTGATTCTATGTATAATGTCGAAACTCAAAATTATACGGAAGCAGGTGGTAGTGGTTCTAATCCACAAATAGATTACATCGAGGATCAACCACAACAACCTCAAGTTGTTCAAAGGGCTAGACGAGTTCGACGACGGCGTAGATGTGGAACTGGAGGTTATTTAGATGACAATAATTAATTTTTATTTGATGTATTTTTTTTATTTGTAGTATTTTTTTCTTTTTTTTAATGTATTTTTTCTTTTAATTTAATGTATTTTTATTTTATTTTATTAATAGAATTTTCTTTTTATTATTATTATTATTCTTTTTTTTATTATAATAATTATTAAAAGTTATATAATATTATTAAATTAATTAATTTAATTATTTATAACAATATTTTGTATTTTTTAATGTTATATTTATTTTTAAAATATTTAATAATAATAAATATAATATACCCAATAATAAATAACAAAATTTAACAACCAAAGAATATATAATATTAAAATACATTATTGAATATATTAAATAATAAAATTATTTTTATTTTATTAATAGAATTTTCTTTTTATTATTATGATTAAAATTATTATTATTATTATAATAATTATTAAAAGTTATATAATATTATTAACTTAATTATTTTTAAAATATTTAAAATAATAAATATAATATATCCAATATAATATACCCAAAAATATAATAACAAAATTCAACAAAAAAAAAATTAAGGCAAGTAGGAGGTGGCATCCCCAGAATGCGACCATCTAGTGAAGTTCAAATTTTTTTTCTTCGGGAAGTCGCATCCCCAGGTTGTGACTTGCAACTGAAGCTAAAAAGTAGGACAATCTGATATTATTTTTTGGAAGTGGAACAATCTAGTATTAAAAATTTAAAAAGAGAATATTTATATAAAAAACCCTAATTTGTTCATACGTTTGACACTAGCTATCAAATTGTTAAAAGCTTGTACGCGTTTTTCCAAAAAAAATTTTTTTGTACATGTTAGTTATGTCTACAACAAGAAAAGAATATGTTATTACAGTTCTGCATATTTTCAAAAAAATTTGTTTGAATGAAAAAAGGAAAAACTGAAATGAAAACATGTTTAGAGTGATTTGATTATTTGCTTTTAAAAACAAATAAATTGAAAAAAATTTATAAAATAATTTGACAAAACATTATAATCAAACAACTTTTAAAGTTTTTCAATTTTTAAATACAAAAAACTGAATCAAACAAATCCAATTTTGCCAATGACAACCCTCTCAATCAATTGAGTAAAAAGAATCTACCAATGGCAATTTGTTGATTTAATTATTATTATTGCTAGTAACTTTTCTCAAACTTTAAAAATTTCATCTGTGTTATAACAAAAATAATTTTCTGGATCGTCCTTTTGAAAACTAATTTGAGTACATTAATTATTATTTTCATTTTTTAGGGGAATTTTTATTATCATTTTTTATGAAAGGAGTTATTATTATTAGGCTTAATTGCACTTTTGGTCCCCCTATTATAGGTGAAAATTGAAAGTAGTCCCTCCATTTTGTTTCTCCTCAGTTTTAGTCCCCCAACAGAATTTGAGTCCAAATCATGATGAGTTGTCATTTTTTAATGACGTGGCAGACGCATACGTGGAATAAACTTATTATTATATTATTTGTGATTAAAAAATATAATTTATATTTTTAAAAATCATTATTATAATTGTTAAAAATAATTATTACAAATAAAATTTATTTGTTAAAGTTAAATTAAAAGAAAAAACACCTAAAATCAAAATCAAATGGATTCACTCATGAACCCTAAAATCATGAACCCTAAAATCATTCTCAAATAAGCTAACACACTAAAATATAAAACCCAAAAATAATGACATGCATGTAAAACTTACTTGCTTTACTATGAACAAAAAAACCAGAACTTGGAACTTGTAACAGAAATGAAACATGAGAACCAGCATCAGCAGCTTTAAGAAAGTAATCATCAAGCTCTTTGATAACTTCAACAAGATCTTTACTGTTCCTTGAAACCACCATTGCAAGCTCACTTGGTGTCTCTTTAGAATACCCCACTACACCAGACGCCGGAGTCGCCATACTCGCCGCCGCACCACCGGCCATCACCACCACCTCAGAACCAGTAGTAGTAGTGGCTTCCCACTCTTCCTCCGTCGCTGACCTCGGCGAAGGAGGCGGCGGCGGTTGCTGCATGAAAGGATCCCAGAAATCCCAACCGGAAGAAATCACCGGCGGCGGCGGTGGGGGTGGCGGCGGTGGCGGTGGAAGAGCCGGGGAAGCCGTCCCGGAAGTCCATGTGTAAGAACTGATACTCGGACTCATCGGCGGTGGAGGAGGCGGCGGCATTGGCGACGGAGCTCGCGGCGGAAGAATGGGCTGAGGGTCAGGAGGAAGATGGTGGTTAAGATGAGTGGTTTTTTCAGCGTTTGCAAAGTGAAACAAAGCTGAACCAGTTGAACGAAGAGATCGAATGTACATAACATGTGCAGCTGAAAAAGCGTGTCTTGCTTCATGATTTTAGGGTTCAGAATGATTTTAGGGTTCATGATTTTAGGGTTCATGAGTGAATCCTTTTGATTTTGATTTGTTTAGGATTTTTGATTTTAGGTGTTTTTTCTTTTAATTTAATTTTAACAAATAAATTTTATTTGTAATAATGATTTTTAACAATTATAATAATGATTTTTAAAAATATAAATTATATTTTTTAATCACAAATAATATAATAATAAGTTTATTCCACGTATGCGTCTGCCACATCAGCTTTTTATTGACACGTCATTAAAAAAATGACAACTAATCATGATTTGGACTCAAATTCTGTTTGGGGACTAAAACTGAGGAGAAACAAAATGGGGGGACTACTTTCAATTTTCACCTATAATAGGGGGACCAAAAGTGCAATTAAGCCTTATTATTATCATTGATAAACTAATAATCAATTATATTCTCATATTTACATTGATGGACGAGTCTTAATAAATAAGTATCAATTCTTATATCATACATCATAATCAGTAATTAATTAATTAATTATTATTATACTTTGAATTTATAATCAAATTAATAAATTATATTTCTTTTCTAATGAAATTAATGGATTTATGAAATATATTTCTTTTCTAATGAAATTAACAATAATAATATTATATATTTAAAAAATCATTAGTTATGAGGATGTGAACAGTGGAAAAAGAGGGGACCCACGGAGGCAGTGAGTATTATATCAAATGAAAGTGCATCCATCACTTTCACTTTCACTTTCACTTCCACTATCTCTCTCTCCGTCTTATCTCCATCCCCAGGCCCTCTCCACTGAAATAACTCCTATTAAAGTTGTGCCTGAGAAAGATTAAAAAATTATTGTGTTGTTATTTCAGTTTGTTTTAATTTCAAATGTAAGGCACATGGCAAACAAGTTCAATAAAGACGCTGAGTCAGACATGTTAATTACGTTGTTAACAGGTAGGCGCAATAATCCACTTTAGACGTGTCGTTGTCAGGCAATAAAGTAACTTATTCTTTTTAATGTATAAGTTTATATACAGAATGAACTAAACATACTTAATTACCATCTCTAATAATCAACTCAAATAATAAAGAAGCAGAAGCAAGAATCCTTTTTATTTGACAGTGGTTACATATAGTATTTTTTGGTGCTATGGTATTTTTTTTAAGTTTATTGAGTAAACTATATTTTTGGAAATATAAAAAGAAATTAAGGAAGTGGAAGAAGAATATGTATATATAAATAAACTATCACAGAATACAACGCTTTATGCTAAATGATAAGATTTTAGACATGTAAGTGGAAAACCAAAACGAAAATGACGTGAAAAGATTAAAGATGCATGATCTCAAATATGATCTATTTCGTTGTTCTTTCTATTCATATACACAAACTTTATAATCATTAAAATTTTTTTTTTCTTTTTTGTTTTTGTTCTGCTTGCTTATTTCTTAACCTTTGGCTTTTTGTGTGTATATATATATATATATATATATATATCCGAACCCAACATGACTAAAATTTAAGATTGAAATACTAAAAAATTGGTTGTGATGGTTCTTTTTATCTACAGCATATATATTCCTAACAATAATACGTGTATTTGATTATTGACAGCACAAGCTATTGATTCCCATTAAAATGGTGTAGAATCTTTTTGTGTTCATATCATCACTGGCTACTTATTAGATTTACTTTTGATTACATATTGAAGAATATTATTGACGTGAAAAGATAAAAAAAAAAAGAGGTTGGGAGTATCTAAATTGTCGATTTTAAATTTCTGCTTATTAAGTAAAAATAATTCATCTTATTGAGAATACATATATATTTATCCTCTTGAAATAAATTCTAGTTCACTCCACGTCATGCTGATTTCTAGTATCAAATTCAAAGATAATAACATATATAAAAATTAAACATTAATATCATTTGCTTATAAAAAACAATATCATTATTAAATATGAGGATATACATGCACTTAATTATTTGTTTCATCATCATTATTGGAGATTATCAATTCTAAATAATAGTTTTTCAACAATGTTGAAATTATTCAATTTATGTATAATAATAATAATAATAATAATAATAATAATAATAATAATAATAATAATAATAATAACCATCATCACTATCCATATTCTCTATTAGGCTTAAAAAAATGGTAACTTAAATTCAATTAATATTATTTTCTGAGAAATATAATTCTCTATTAGGCTTAAAAAAATGGTAACTTAAATTCAATTAATGTTATTTTCTGAGAAATATAAAAGAATCGCAACATTATTGTTGAAAACAAAAATAAGCTAATTAAACTTTGGCTATAATCTTCACGGGTGGTGTTTACCTTACAAATTAAAATTTCATGGAGCCACGAGGTCAGAACATACATACATATTCATATGTACATCCCACTCACTCACTCACAGGACCACACTTGAAATTCGAGAAAGCTTGAGATTCTCTGCATCCATTTTGATACTGACTTGCCACTTCGTTTTGCATATAATAATTAATTATGGCCCACCCTGACTTTATTCTTATACTATGTATCATAACCTTTGTTTCACGGTTCTCTTCCAATGTTTGGGCACAGTCATGGTAGTAGGTTCAATCATTTTCAATTTAAGCATAAGTTAAAATTTTTTTCTTTCTATTAATAGAAAGTTTAAAATATCTAAATACTCCTCCTACTACCACTACCACTCATCATCCTCCTCCTCCTCTCCTCCTCCTCATCCTCCTCGTACTACTACTACTCCTCATTCTTCTTCTAATCTTTATTCATTCTACTCCTCCTCCTACTACTACTCCTACCACTACTCCTACCACTTCTCCTCCTCCTACTCCTCCCCCTCCTCCCCCTCCTCCTCCTCCTACTACTACTACTCCTCCTCCTCCTCCTTCAACTACTCATACTCCTACCACTACTCCTCATTCTTCTTCTAACCTTTATTCGTTCTATTTTTTGTTTGTTTGTTATTTTCAAACATTATTAATATCACATCTCTTCACTTCTCTATTTGTACAAGATGAAAAACACTTGTTTTATGATTTCTTCCCTAATACTTTCTTTATATATTTTGCATCTTTCATCTCCCTTCTCCATCTCTTATTATTCAAATTCTAACAACGACAAAATAACTAACTTATCTAATCAACCAGAGGTGAAATTCTACCAATACTCTTGTTATATCTGTGTCGATAAAATACAAAAAATATTTTTATTTTATTATTTTATTGAAGCAGAAGTTCAGCGAACTTCAAAACCAATAGTTATGTGGCTATATGGAGGTAATATGAATTCAACCACTTCAATTAAAAAAAATATTTTGAAATTTAATGTATCTAAGAATATATGTTGTGGGTTTTGAAGGGTCGGACTGTTCTTCCGTAGGACTTGGAGCTTTCAAAGAGCATGGTCTTTTTAAACCAACTGACAAAGCTTTAGTCAAGAACGACTACGGTTGGAACAAAGCTAATTAGAAAAATTAATTTTGTTGAATTTTAGTAACATTATTGTGCATTTCTAAAATTGTTTTTGTCCAATTTGATAACGTACTGAGGCCAACATGCTTTATTTGGAATCACCCGCCGGCGTTGGCTTCTCATACCCCATCAACCAATCATTCTATTACCACTTGACTGATGAAATGACGGGTATATTTACTTTTTCTTGTGCAAAGCACGTGAATAATTCCTTAAATGTTAAGTTGAACTTATAAGTGATTACATTAAATATAAATGATTAAAATAAAGTGTTTAGTTGAAAATTTTACATTTTATTTAAATAAGATTTCATTTTAGAGAGGTAAATGTAAAACTAGATTCATATAAAATACAATTTCAACGTAATTCACTTAATTATTTAAAAAAAAACATAATTTCAAAACAACTCATGTACTCATCAAAACATGCACTTCTAGTCTGAATTGATATGATTATATTAATTTTAGCTATGTTTGGCACTATCTTTGTAATCTACAACAAGAAATAATCTTATTTTTTTGAAACAATGGTTCACAAAATTTACACAGTACATAAACAATAAGTTCTTCATCACTGAAAAAAGCTATGCATGTAGTATTTTTATTCAATGTTATATGATTAATATGTTTATTTTGGAAGTTAAGTTGGATGATAACAAATGCTTTTGTTTTCAGGTCACTTTGCACCTCAACTTGCAAAACTCATTGTAAAAACCAAAACCAACATACATTTAAAAGGAATAGCCGTGAGTACAAATAAATTTATTAATTCTTATACGATAATATTATATTGTATTTTATAAAAGAAATATGCTAGTTCATACTAGTAACGTTAATTTCTCTTTTGATATTTGTAGATAGGTAACCCCGTTTAATACAGATTATAACTCTAGGAGTCAATTTTGGTGGTCTCATGGCTTGATATCAAATTCAACCTATGAGTTACTTACCAAAGTTTACAACTATTCCCGAATTAAGAGGGTGGAACAGTTAATTCCACTTACGTAAAAATTAATAAGCGATTGCAGACGGAGGTTAGTATATTTATATCTTTAATATTCTTTTATTTGAACTAAAACCCTTCCATTAAACTAACACTTTATTATTTATGTATAGGTTGGTAGTTTCACCGATCCTTTTCGTATTAGTCACCCTCCGTGTCTAACAACAGGAGATCATACAGGGAATCCACGTGTATAATACACTTATTCTTACTCTTTTGTTTTTTTTTTCTATATCATTTTCTTATACTTTTTTTCTATTGAAACTTGATTTATCATTTAGAACTTTATTATAACTTCAAAATACCTTG
>NC_021160.2:27653842-27666659 GCF_000331145.2 Cicer arietinum | reverse complement strand
TTTTTTTTAAAATGACTGAAACTTCCGAAATTAAATATCAAATTTATTATTACTATTAATTTATTACCATAAATTTATTATTATAAATTTATTATTATTTATTACTATTTATTACTAATAAAAATGTATTTCGAAACTTTCCATTAATACCAAATTTTCGAAACTCAACATATATAGAAAGTTTTGCAAAATTTTGCATTTCGAAACTTTCATATTCTTCGAAAGTTTCTGTATTTCGAAACTTTCAAAAGTTTCATTATTTATGAGAAAAATATACTTCGAAAGTTTCATCATTCGAAACTTTCATATTTTCGACCTCTATTTTGAAATTTTCATTTCTTCGAGCATCAACCATTTCGAAACTTTCTAATTCCATGAAACTTTCAAAAGTTTCTATGTTTCTAAACTTTCAAACTTTCGAGACTTTCATTTCAAAACTTTCAATATGATACAAACTTTCGAACGATTTGGGGTTTCATACATTTCGAATATTTGAAATATTCGAATTTTTACTTACTTTTGAGATTCGAAAGTTTCAAATGTTCGAGGGGTGGGTAGGATCAAATTCAGATATTACAAACTTTCGAAGAAATTGGGTAAAAAAGAAAAGTCAATTTTTTTTTTGGTTTTAATAGATGAAATTGAGGGTAAAATGGTATTTTACACATGATTGAGGGGGTGGGAGGTAAAAATAGGGGGTGCGTGGTACAAAACCCGTGTTATTTATATTAAATGGGCTTTCAAATTATCACCAATTTTCTCTTTGCAATAAATGGCCTTTCGATTTATTTTTTAAATTGGAAATAAGTTTAGGTTTATTAAAAAAAATTGATATGTTTTATCAGATCCTGTATTAATTGCTAATATCATTTTGCTTTTATTTTAGAGTTCTCTGGTATGACATTAAGGAGTCTTATATTCCAACCATATCTATTCTAGGGACACTTGTTAAATCAGGTGTAAGAGTTATGGTATTTAGGTTAGTACATTTTTCTCTAACTTTAAGTTTTTAGTTAGTCCTTACATCATATTCTTTTGTTTTTTGGTTTGTCAATGTTTTATATTTGTTAAGCAAAGTATTTTTCTGTGTAGTGGAGATCAAGATTCTTACTTACCATTCCTTGGCACACAATCCTTATTGGATTAGCCAAGGACATTGGATTGAAGGAATCAAACTCTTACTTACCATTCCTTGGCACACAATCCTTATTGGATTAGCCAAGGACATTGGATTGAAGGAATCAAACTCTTTTCGACCATGGTATAATTGAATAAATGTATATATTTACAAATGTTTAAGATTTGTATTCTATAGAGTTATTGATTATGTGTTGGTGGTTGAGCTAAAAATAAACAATCTAATTTTATCTTTACTTTTTGCTATATTGTTTGTCAAGCATGGTAACCTTCATGTCTAACAAACTAATCTATTTTGATTATTTAAGTTGCAGGATCTACGGTGGTTTAGGATGATATTTTATCTTTTGCCACCATTAGAGGAGCTGGTCATTCCAGTGCATCATTGCAACGAGAATCTACATTTGTGTTATTTAAAGTATTTTTAGAAGGAAGGTCCCTTCCAAAACTTCAAATATAAATGCTTTATGTAACACAATTTTTTTATGTAAATTATATATTAAACCGTTTTATTATAAATTTGTTATATTTTATTTGTATTACATACAAACAATTGATTTATTTATTTGTTTGAATGAAATTGATAATTATATTTTCTATAAGAAATGTGTATGCATACCTTGTGAATAATTTGAAAAAATATGTAATTTATTATTAATAAATCAGACTTATTATTGAATTTTTAAACCAAGTTTAATTTTAGAAGTACTAAAACCTGCAATTTTTTAATAGTTTAACTAGATTTTACGTTTTATCAATTCAATTACGAACAAAAAAAAAAAAAGCAGCTTATTAGACTAAATCTTGAATCCCGCAAATTCTAAGTGTAATTCAAATTGAATAAACTGACTTTTAATAGCTAAGTTGTATGGGAGACCAAATAAAGAATATGACAGAGGTATTGTGTTGTGTATATACATTGAATAAAGAACACAATAAAAGAAGAACGGTGGCTATTATTAAGGTTATTTTGATTAATATATATTGGATAAAAAGACTTTTAAATTCAAATATTTTTTTACTCAACTTTTTAAAAACAAGCCTATCCAACTTACTACAACCCATTTTTCAAAAATTGAAAAACACAATTAAAAAAATTAACTAAATAAACCTTTTCAACTTTTGGCACAAAAAGTTTCAAATCTCAATAAAAATGGCCGGTTACATTTTTTACCAAAAGCAAATAAATAAATATCACACCATAACACTGTCTATCCTTTCCTCCCATTTCCAAATTATCAAAAATTAGCAAAGCATCCAGTTGTCATCTCAAAATTTTCAAAAAATAAAACTCCCTATTAAAGAGAATGTACAACTCAACGTTTCACCCTAAAAAATCATACTCCAAAGTTATTATCTAACCGTTGCAAGAAAAAAAGGATCCGGTTTAATAACGGCCAAAACTTCTGCATTTGTATTTTTTACTAAGAATAAGTTTAATATTTTTTAGGCTAAATACTACTTGATCTCTTAATTTAATTTCAGTTAACGTTGTAATCATTTATCTTTTTTTCTTCCCGATTTAATCCTTTATTTTAATTTTAAGTGACAATTTGATCTTTTATGTTTTAAAATGTCAACAATGTTATCATTTTTTTTTTTTACATAAATTCAAAAACTTATCAAAATTTTCAAACAAAGTTCATAAAATTAATTATATTTTGTAATATAAAACAAATTTAATCAAATTCGTAATTCAAATCTTCAAATAAATTCATATTTGTTATTCTTTATTTGATGTTGTTGGAGATGAAAATATGAGTCTATTTAAAGATTTAAGTTATAAATTTGATGAAATTACATTAATATTGAGGATGATAATTAGTTTTATGAGTTTTGTTTGAAATTTTTTATGAGTTTTTTGAATTTTTGCAAAAAATAAGGATAATATTGTTGATATTTTAAAACATAAAATATCAAATTATCACTTAAAATCAAAACAAAGGACCAAATCAGAAAAAAAAAATTTAATAAATTACTAAAACGTTAACTGAAATTAAGTTAAGGGACCGTATTTAACCTATTTTTTATATGCTTTTTTTTAAGTGAGAGAATACTAAATATTTTACTCCAATGGATGTTTGATGGTAATTTGTTCATACTTCATGAAGTGTATACGCTTTGACGCTAGCTATAAATTGTTAAAAGCTTGTACGCGTTTTTTCAATAAAAAAGATTGGACATGTTGTTAGTTATGTCTACAACAAGAAAAGAATAGAGTTCCATGTTATTACAGTTTTGTATATTTTCAAAAGAAATTGTTTTAATGAAAAAAAGGAAAAACTGAAATGAAAACATGTTTAGAGTGGTTTGATTTTTTGCTTTTAGAAACCAGTAATCATATTTAAAACAAAGAACTTTCATCCAAAAAATATTAACATATAAAATAAATACATTAATCACTCTATTAATTTTTGCTATAAAAATAAAAAATTCAATAAATACATGTCACACTAATCAGCAACAAAAAAAAAATACATAGTCTAAATCGCCCAGATTAATTCAATAAATAATTACAAAAAATAAATACAAAAAAACTGCTTTAAAAAATTGAATCAAACAAGTCCAATTTTGCCAGTGGCAACCCTCTCAATCAATTGAGTAAAAAAAATCTACCAGTGGCAATTTCTTGATTTGGTTATTATTATTGCTAGTAACTTTTTTCAAATTTTAAAAATTGCATCTGTGTTATAACAAAAATACTTTTTTGGAGTACCTTCCTTTAAAAAAATAATTTGAGTACATTAATTGGAGATTTAGGAGCATGAGCATATGAGGATGAGAAGATTGATCAATTAATTTAAAGACAAGATAACAAATATTAGAGCAAGATGTTTAATGTGTTTTCTACTAGTAGTCCAAACTAAAACACAAAGCTTGTGGAGTATATGAGATTAATACAAGCATCCCCAATCTATTGAAAAATCACATTTGAAATTAAATAGATCAGTATCACCTATGAGAAAAACAAAATTGATGCATATATTAATTACCAAATACCCAAATATAGTACCATAACTTCAGTTTTGAAATTTAATTTAGTTTGTGTTTATATGCTATTTTTTTACGGCAGATTTATAGTGGTAATGCAATTTTTAATCCGGGTTTAGCGATGCAGTTTTTCTTTACTATAATGTAGAATCCACACAACAATTGTAGTTTATTTATTTATTTTTTTTTAAAGTTTACAATAATTTAAGGAGTTTTTTGGGATCAAACTTGATTTTATAATCACAAGTTGATTACCAGGCACAAGCTCTATACTAGTTTAGACCAAATCATTTTCCATTAAACAAGCTGCTTTCCTTTTTCAACCTTCTCTCTCCAAAGTTCAAGTTGAAAATAAATGGGCTCACAACACGGGTAGCAACCCACCTTATGTATGTTATTTTGAGAGAATGAGAAACAAAAATGATGATATAATAGATATAGTATATATATTCATGATCTCATGAGAAAAATTGACTCGTTAAATGGAAAATTTAGATTTGAACAAAATATAATTGTTCAAGTTAAATTGGACACCAAAACGTGCATTTAAATCATTATCTTTTTATCCCATCTCATAAATGAAAAGCAATAATAGAAACAAAAATCCACCATTACAATTTTAATGGCAAATAAACATCCAATAACTCAATCTTACGAATAAAGAGTTATTTGAAAATATTACAAAGCAAAATATTATCGGTTTTAGAAAAAGAAAGGCACTAGTAATGCGAGGTTCTATTAAAATCAAACAAATTAAATAAATACCAACAAATTAGAAGATATAAAAAGAGAACAACGAGAAATAAAAAGATACAATCAAAATAAAAAATAAAGTCAAAATCAATGTTATTTTGTACTTAAGATGTACTCTTCCAATAATCTGTGAATGAATTTTGATTTCTTCGTAATCTCCAATAATACACACTTAAATTTTTGACGTTGGACACTATGACCATGAAATCAAATTTCTTTCAGTCGTAAACCAATTCTTCTTATCATATTGTTATATATATGTCCATCCATGCATGTGTGGCATCAACAATATGTGAGATATTTCCAAAATATTGGTAATATATATATATGTATCTATAATTTGTTATACATAATATGACATTGTTGTTGGTGTAGTGGTTGTGTTCATTCTTTCCTAACATGCAGTCCCGAGTTCGATTTCGCGCTTTGCTTTCTTTTTGGAAATATTCCCTTTTGAAAAGGTACAACTGTTGATTTAAAATGAAAAGGTGCAAGGAGGAATCGAACCCGACACAATGTTTTGCCACCAGACCATTGCATAACTTCGGTTAGTATATGATCGGTAATTATATATGTCCCTTCGCAAACAGTGGCAAAAGAAGAATTGCATCTCTTTCCCAAGTGACATTAGTTTCCTATAAATAGGGTCACTTTGGATAGAATGCAAACAACGAATTCAAGTATTTGTCATCCATTTTCTTTCACTCATTCTCATATACTAAGTCAACTTATTATTTTCTAATGCATGAGAAAAGAATAGGTAACATTATTTTGTAACATACTATTGAAAGATATTCTTGGTGTGATAGTGCAAATCATATCAAGGTTTCCAAAGTACCCTGAAGGGGATTCGCTGGTTATCTCATTTGCATCCGATTGGTGGGGCGGATCGAACCTAAAGGCTAGTGTAACAACACGCTTTGAAATTTGCTACATATAATCTTCATTAACAACTTCACTATTCAAATCTTGCAGCTATTGTCACCAACAAAGATCCAACAATCTTTAGGTTCGATTTTATTTTTAATCAATGGCTGCATCACTAAAAGAAATGACTTCTAATTTTGTGAAATTGGAGAAATTCGATGGAGGAAATTTTATCCATTGGCAGAAAAAGATGAAATTTCTCCTTACAACTTTGAAGGTGGTGTATTGTAACACTCCGATTTTCAAAGCGAGGGTGTATTTTTTTTTTAAAAGAGATTAAAATAAAACAGAGAAAAACAAATAAGAAAATACCTTTGGATAAATAATTGAGTCATTATAATTTACAAGCAGCGGAAAAGTTTCTCCAAATATGAATCCAAAGTATTTACACAACAACAAGTGGTACATGTAACCCATCGAAAATAACATGTCAAGCTGACAATATTAGTAAAGGTACAGTTTTCTAGTTCAAAATAACGTAATCCAAAAAAAGACATTTGTTCCCTCTATGTCATCCTAATCTGATCATTCTACAAAAAACTATATCTATACACCCTGAGTGATCTCCACGCGCCCCGTGAGATCCTCCTAACATAGCTCCAGTCAAGCATTCCCATCTACATTCCCTTCCGTAGGGTACGAACCGATAGGATCGTCCTGGCTCTCATCTGAGGGCAAAGCCCAGATTTCCACAATAGTTGTAAAGGGTCACCAACCGAAATTAACAATTAACACATAACATTTAAGTTTTTAAATGCACAAAATAACCTTTCAACTTAGCATGCACCTTAAAAGGATTTTCCATATGCTAAAAGTTCATATCATGCTTGCCAATTAAAAATGAAATCAAAATAAAGTTCTCAATCCATCAAGTAATACATAACTAACCAAGACATTGATAAATCAATTGAGCAATCTGTTATCTAACTCAAAATAAGAATTTCTACTAAGCCAATCGATTTCCAAATCGATTTCATGAAGGTTTTTAGTGAAATTTGAATTCTAGGCTTAATTCAATTGATTGGGCAATCGATTGACAGGATAGCCGAGCCCTTGACTTAATGCCAATCGATTTCCAAATCGATTTTTGTCTGTTTTGCTGAATTCCTGCATGGCCAAATCGATTTTCAAATCAATTTAGCAAGTGGAATTGCCCAACATATTATAAAATTGAATTGCAAATCAATTATGTCAAATTAGGGAAGTCCCTATAACTCATCCAATCGATTGGGAAACTTCCCAAATCGATTGGGAAATCGATTTCCCTGCTTATCCTTCCAAAAATACATAAACTAATTCAATCACATTCATACACAACTCCAAATCTCAACACTTAGCAATTCCCACACAATCACCACGACAAATTGGGTTTCGAAATAGTTTTACAATCCATCACACTTACACATGATAATCAATACATAACACATAACAATTCCAACACAATTACCACGACAACTTGAGTTTCGAAATAGTTTACAATCAATCACACTTACACACAAAATCAATACATAACACTCAATCATAACTTGATTCAAACACGACTGTGTGCCAAGCACCTTAATGCGAATGCGTATATGCCAAAATGCATGGACTCGGAATTCCAAACCAAAACCCTCCTCGAAGGGCCGTAAATCATAATTGTACCGCATATTGCAGGCCAAAGTACCAATTACCGAGGTGCCACCTATCACGGGTCAACAGGATTTACTAAAAAGCGTAAATCATAAACGTACCACCTATCACGGGTCAGTACTGTTTACCGAGGTGCCACCTATCACGGGTCAGCACGATTTACTAAAAGAAAAAAGCGTAAATCGTAAACGTACCGCCTATCACAGGCCAAAGTACTATTTACCGAGGTGCCATATTAAGAGATTCCCCATTCTTAATATTCTTTTAACTTAAACGATTTTCACAACAAACATTAAGCAAACATAAATATTAAGAGATTCCCTATTCTTAATATTCTTTTAACTTAAACGATTTTCACAACAAACATTAAGCAAACATAAATATTAAGAGATTCCCTATTCTTAATATTCTTTTAACTTAAACGATTTTCACAACAAACATTAAGCAAACATAAATATTAAGAGATTCCCTATTCTTAATATTCTTTTAACTTAAACGATTTTCACAACAAACATTAAGCAAACATAAATATTAAGAGATTCCCTATTCTTAATATTCTTTTAACTTAAACGATTTTCACAACAAACATTAAGCAAACATAAATATTAAGAGATTCCCTATTCTTAATATTCTTTTAACTTAAACGATTTTCACAACAAACATTAAGCAAACATAAATATTAAGAGATTCCCTATTCTTAATATTCTTTTAACTTAAACGATTTTCACAACAAACATTAAGCAAACAGAAATATTAAGAGATTCCCCATTCTTAATATTCTTTTAACTTAAACGATTTTCACAACAAACATTAAGCAAACAGAAGTATTAAGAGATTCCCCATTCTTAATACTCTTTTGACTTAAACGATTTTCAAAACAAACTTTAAGTAAACAGAAATATTAAGAGATTCCCCATTCTTAATACTCGTTTAGCTCTAATGGTTTTCACGCCAACATTAAGTAAACGTAGACATTAAGAGATTCCTCATTCTTAATACTCGTTTAACTTAAACGATTTTCTCAAACACACATTAAGTAAACCGAGATATTAAAAGATTCCCCATTTTTAATACTCGTTTAACTTAAACGATTTTCTCAAACACACATTAAGTAAACCGAGATATTAAGGGATTCCCCATTCTTAATACTCGTTTAACTCTAATGGTTTTCAAATTCCACACAAAACAAACTCAAACCTATTATCAGATCCAATCCACAACTCACACCAAAACACATCAATTCATTTCTCCACAGAATCCAACCATACACACAACAAATTTCATCAGTATTAATTAAGAACACGTCAAATACGACGAACACAAATCAACACAATCCACCACTCAAACACAACAAGTTTCATTTACTCAAAATCATACATAATGAGTTTAAATTCATTTTCCACGAAACATTCATCAATATAACCAAAACCTAACTCTAAGATTTTATCCGTAAAGCCTTAGATTCATTTTCCCCCAAATCAATACTCCAACCCTAACAAAATTCTTTTCCACACAACCGCAGATAAGTCCCTAAATGCAAACTAGAAGTTTGGAAGGAGCCCTTACCTTAAACATGGTACCGCGGGTACCGTGAGTAAATCCGGTAAAATCTCCGCTCGCAACGTCGCCTCCAAAGTTGGTTCCCTAGCACTGTAGCGTGGTAATGAGGAACTTTCCCTTCTATCTCTTCGCGAAATGAAGCTTAGATCTAGATGAAACGGGGAGGTTTGTGTTTGACGGTTTTGAAATCCCTAACACCGTTTTTCTTCGTTTTCGAAACAACGAGGAAGAGTGAAGTTGAGAAATCCTTGTCCTATCACCCACCCAGCCTTGAGTTTCTATTCTTGAACAAAAAAGGAAGCAAAGAAAACGAAAATGGAAGAAGAAGGGAGGGATTTGAGCGCGCGAGACAAGGAGAGGAAGATGGAAAAATCTTGTTTTCTTTCCTTTCTCTTTCTTTCCTTTCTTTTTCTTTTCTTCCTTTTTCCTTCTTTCCTTTTTATATCCTTTCCTTTTCTCCCCAAACAAATATATACATATAGATATTTATATATATTTGAATTACTTTTAACAAATATCTCAAAATATCTAGATATTTGTTAAATTACCATTTCACCCATAACGCATTAAATTCTTCGTAAAAGATTCACCACAGTTAATTTAATTTATTCATCGACGAGTAATTCTAATCGGCATCAAAATATCTTTTTGATCATATAAACTCCAAAATATTAATAACTTTGGCTAAAAAGCCTTCGAGTTCAATACCAAAATACACTAAAATACATAAAGTATACTTTGAAATTATGGGTCTTACATGTATGTTTTGAACACCACAAGACCGCTGGAGAAGGAAGTGGAAACATTAGCAGAAATAAGAGAAAGGCAGAAGTGGAACAATGACGACTATATATGCATGGGCCATATTCTCAACGGAATGTCTGACTCCTTGTTCGATATATATCAAAGCAGCATATCTGCAAAGGAACTATGGGAGAAATTAGAGTCAAGATACATGCAAGAAGACGCTACAAGTAAGAAGTTTCTTGTTTCTCAATTTAATAATTATAAAATGGTTGATAGTAAATCAGTAATGGAACAAATGCATGAAATTGAACGTATTCTTAATAACTACAAACAACATAAGATGCACATGGATGAAACCATTATTGTATCCTCCATAGTAGACAAACTTCCACCTTCGTGGAAAAATTTCAAAAAATCTATGAAACATAAGAAAGAGGACATATCACTTGAGCAATTGGGTAATCACTTTCGTTTAGAAGAAGAGTATCGTAAACAAGATGATACTAAAAACCAATTTTCTCATGAAAAGGTCCATGTAATGGAGGAAGAAAATTCAAGCAAATCTTTTAAGAAAAGAAATTGAGATTTTGATAAATCTCATGAAAAACACAATGGTAATAATGAACAACGAAAGAAAAGAAAAGGAAGTTGTTATCATTGTGGAAAACCAGGACACTTTAAAAATGAGTTCAGGTTCTTGGAAAAGAAGAACAAAGAGAAGAATTCAAATGCAACAAAAGATAATCTTGTTGTTGTTATTTCTGAACTCAACATGATTGAAGATGTTGAATCTTGGTGGATAGACTCTGGTGCTACCCGCCATGTGTGCAAAAACAAAGAACTATTTAAGACCATTGATGAAGAAGATGGAAGTATTTTGTACATGGGAAATGCCTCAACTGTCCAAGTCAAACGAAAAGGAACAGTGGAGATTGAATTCACTTATGGAAAAGTACTTACTCTTAAAGATGTATTTTATGTTCCTGATGTTAGGAAGAACTTGATTTATGTACCTTTACTTAATAAGTTTGGTTTCAAAAGTGTATTTGAAGGAGATAAATTTATTCTCTCTAAAGGTGGTATGTTTGTAGGGAAGGGTTACCTTTGTGAGAATATGTTCAAATGTAATGTTATCAGTAACTATAATAATAATATTTAATTCCGACTTTTGATAAAAATTCAAATTCATGTACTACTTGCATGCTAACTAAAATTACAAGACAACCTTTTAAAAGTGTTGAAAGAAGTTCTAAGGTATTAGATTAAATTCACTTTGATGTATGCGATTTACATGGTTGGCTTACAATTGGTGGTAAAAAGTATTTTGTCACTTTTATTGATGATTACTCTAGATTTTGTTATGTTTATTTAATGCACTCTAAGAATGAAGTTTTAGACAAATTTAAAATATTTAAAGCACAAATAGAACTTCAACATGAAACTTTTATTAAGTGTTTTAGAAGTGATAGAGGATGAGAGTTCTATCATTCTGAGTATTTTGAGTCCACTAGTATTGTGCATCAAACAACTGCACCATATTCCCCATAACAAAATGGAATTGCAGAAAGGAAAAATAGGGTATTAGAAGAAATGGTAAATGCCATGTTATCCTATAATGGTCTATCTAAAGGTTATTGGCGTGAAGCCATGTTAACTGCATGTTATTTTCTAAATAGAGTTCCCAATAAAAGGAACAAGATAACCCCATATGAACTCTGGAAGAAAAGAAAACGCAATCTTAACTACATAAAAGTTTGGGGATGTAGAGCAATTGTTAAGGTTCCTGAACCAAAAAGAAAGAAATTGGGAGAAAGAGGAATTGAAAGTGTATTTCTGGGCTATGCTGAAAATTGCAAGGCCTATAGATTCATGGTTGTTGAATCTAATGACTCATATCCTATTAACACAGTGATTGAGTCAAGAGATGCAATTTTTCAAGAAAATAGATTTAACTCAATTCCACATCCCAAGGAAACTTTATGTTCTAGTGTACAAAGCCTAGAAAATAATGTATCTAATAATGATACTCTGACATGTTCAGAACCCAGAAGAAGTAAAAGAGCCAGAAAAGAAAAAGATTATGGCCTAGACTTCTTTATGTTCCTTGTAGAAGGTACAAATGATTCCAGTAACAGTTATGGACCAATTTGCTACAATTTAGAGAGTGACCTAAACACATATGAAGAGGCAATAAAGTCTCAAGACTCTTCCTTTTGGAAAGAAGCCATCCGAGAGGAAATGGATTCAATCTTGGGGAATAAAACTTGGAAATTGGTAGACCTCCCACCTGGATCCAAACCAATAGGTTGTAAATGGATCTTTAAGAAGAAAATGAAAGTTGATGGTACCATTGATAAATTCAAAGCTAGACTTGTTGCCAAAGGATTTACACATAAAGAAGGTATCGACTACTTTGATACTTATGCACCTGTTGCTAGAATTGCATCCATAAGAGTGCTTTTGGCACTAGCTTCTATCTATAAGTTTGTAATCCATCAAATGGATGTTAAAACTGCTTTCCTAAACAGAGAGTTAGATGAAGAGGTGTATATGAAACAACCTGAAGGATTTGTTATCAAAGGGCAAGAACATAAAGTGTGTAAATTGACTAAATCCTTATACGGGTTAAAACAAGCACCCAAACAATGGCACCAAAAGTTTGATAAAGTTTTGTTTTCTAATGGATACAAAGTAAATGAATCTGACAAGTGCGTTTATAGTAAATTTCATAATGGAAATGGTGTTATGATTTATTTATATGTAGATGATATGTTAATCTTTGGCACCAATTTAGATGAGGTAGAAAAAACTAAAACTTTCTTATCAAAAAATTTTGATATGAAAGATTTAGGTGAAGCAGATGTGATTTTAGGAATTAAAATCATTAGAGATGAAGTAAATATTGGTTTATCTCAATCTCATTATATTGAGAAAGTGCTAAAGAAATTTGATCAATTTGATTGCAAATCTGTTACTACCCCATTTGATCAAAATGTTAGTTTACAACCACATAAAGGATGCCATGTGGCACAACTAGATTATTCAAAGGTAATCAGATGCTTGATGTATG
>NC_021160.2:27647762-27653610 GCF_000331145.2 Cicer arietinum | reverse complement strand
TAGCTGCAGGTAGTAAAGAGGCAGAATGGCTAAGAAATTTGTTGTATGAGATACCAATTTGGCCAAAGCCAATGGCACCGGTATCCATACATTGCGATAGTCAATCCACACTGTCCAAAGCATATAGTCAAGTATATAATGGAAAATCTAGACATATTGGTCTAAGACATAGCTATGTAAAGGATTTAATTTTAAATGGAGTAATATCCATAGTGTTTGTAAGAACTGAAAAGAATCTTGCAGATCCTTTGACGAAAGGTCTGACAAGGGACATGGTGTTGAAGACATCATTGGGGATGGGACTCAAGCCCATATCTAATTAATCATCAATGGTGGAAAATCGACTCACACTTGAGTAACATCAACTCTTGAGTTCAATGATAAAGTACACTATTAGAATGATTGCAAGTACTTGAATATAGATACATCCCAAAGATTGAAAGTACTTGGACCATAAGTGTAAAGTTGGAAGGTTGAGTTTTACTCTTAATAGACATATAGCATAATTTTGCTGAAATACATATTATGGGTGTATTTCTGATATAGTCTACCTATGTGAGGATGAAGTGAGGCCGCTTCGAAGAGTTAAAGGGCTTGACTCTTAAATTCTCATGAAAAGGGTACATGACACAAGGCCTTAACAAATGTGTCATCTTTATAATTCTTTCGATAGTACCGAGATTTCATGTGTAAGTTGTGCACACTTGTTCTAATGAATAATTGGTTCAAAGCTTGTCTACCAATCTATTCGGGATAAGTGGAACCCATAGCTTACTAAGTAGTGGTTCAAATCGTAAGATACCATTATCTGAAACCATGATATTTCTAAAATTATGGGAGTAAGTATATTTTGAAAATGGTGGGGGATTGTGAGATATTTCCAAAATATTGGTAATATATGTATCGATAATTTGATATTGTTGGGGGATTGTAATATATGTATCTATAGTTTAATATATGTAAACATAATATGATATTGTTGTTGGTGTAGTGGTTGTGTTCATTCTTTCCTAACATGCAGTCCCGAGTTCGATTATGCGCTTTGCTTTCTTTTTGGAAATATTCCCTTTTGAAAAGGCACAACTGTTGATTTAAACTGAAAAGGTGCAAGAAGGAATCGAACCCGGGTCATGCACGAACATGCACAATGTTTTGCCACCAGACCATTGCATAACTTCAATTAGTATATGAACGGTAATTATATATGTCCCTTCGCAAACAGTGGCAGAAGAAGAATTGCAACTCTTTCCCAAGTGACATTAGTTTCCTATAAATAGGGCCACTTTGGACAGAATGCAAACAACGAATTCAAGTATTTGCCATCCATTTTCTTTCACTCATTCTCATATACTAAGTCAACTTATTCTTTTCTAATGCATGAGAAAAGAATAGGTAACATTATTTTGTAACATACTATTGAAAGATATTCTTGGTGTGATAGTGCAAATCATATCAAGGTTTCCAAAGTACCCTGAAGGGGATTCGCTGGTTATCTCATTTGCATCCGATTTGTGGGGGCGAATCGAACCTAAAGGCTAGTGTAACAACACGTTTTGGAATTTGCTACATATAATCTTCATCAACAACTTCACTATTCAAATCTTGCAGCAATTGTCACCAACCAAGATCCAACACAATAGTCCTGCCACATAAATGAAAGAGAGCCTTACACATAGCTACAACAATGTAACAAAAAATGTGTTTGAATTCAAGTGTAAAGGGTTAGTATCCGATCAACTAAAAATAAAAGAAATGTTGGATATATAAGAGAGGTAGTCAAAAATTTATTGCCTTAAAATTTTGGATTGAAATGTGTCAAATTCTCATATGTATTATGAACATTCATGTTCCCCTTATTGTTGTTCATGTACTCCCCATAAAATGGAATAATGATAAATTGAAAAATAATTTGTTAAGACTAAATATGACTTAAAAATTTTAATTTCAACTATCCAATGATATGATTTGAAAATTGTAGTTTCAATGATCTAAAAATATACTTGTTTAGTTAAATTAATATTAAGATGTCACATCTAAATAAATAAATGTGTTGAATTATATAATTTTGACACACAAATATATTTACACACTATATTATAGTTTTTAGGCTTAAAATAGTTAAACTAGTTAATGTATATATCAAATCTGCGTACCTTTTTTACGTACTCATATTAGCTTGATGGTAATGTACTAATGTATTTTCTTTGTGAGCTTATTCTAATATGGGCTGGTACTGGAAGGCAAGATTTGATCCGGAAGGCCTTGTTAGGGTGAGGCGGAGAAAAGAAATGGTTGCAGTACTCAAAATTGGAGCTATAAATTTTACAAATCATTAATTATTGACTTCAGCTCACATATTAGAGAGACAAAAAAATTCAGAGTATTTGACAATACATCTTTACATCTAAACTTGTCACCCCTTCAATCAAAGTAAAAATACAACTTTGTCCTTCTATAAAATCATCCAATTTTTTTATCACTTATTTTTTCATCTCTTCTTTCGAAACTTTAAAGAGAATAGGAGTCAGTGGCCCAACATCTCTAACGAGCACGCAAGAACCCGAAGCTCGAAATAAACCGAACTGTTAGTGGCCCAGTATCTGTAACGGGCAAGCAAGAGCGAGTCTGCGGGTCAAAGAAAATAGGTCTATGTGGTTTATGTTGATGTATCTACTTTATTTTATCATTAGGTTATATTCTCGAGATTCTTTTGAAATTAATTCCATTTTTGTTATACTTACTGCTGCTGCAGCATTAGCCATATGCATACTTCTCATCAAGTTCCAAAATATTGTTTACTATTTTTATTAATAGATTTGAATTGAAATATATAATTATTTAAATACTTTTGGATGACTGTAATATATAATTATCAAAGATGAAAGTCCTAATATGTTCTTAATTGATGGCCCTGTTAATATGATCCATCAATAGTTTATGTTTATAGGTCAATTTTTATTTTGAAGGATATTTAATGTAAACTAGTGTTTTAAAAAATAGGCCTTTAGTTAAATTGTCTTATGGTCCATCCAAATAAAAATGTAAAATAGTGTTTTAAGAGAAATCTTTATATATATAATTAGCTTTATTGGTTGGGTGGAGTCACATAGAGAATAGGAGAAGTTAAAGAATTCAATCCTTATACTAACGATACTAATATTAGTTGTTAAAAAACATATATCATTTTTTAAATTTGATTTCTTAAAACTTTTAGATTACACAACACTTATTCAAAATTTTAATACCTGACTCTCATTTTACAGTTAGTTTATATGTAAATAAAATGTAATATGTGTTTATTATATTGTAAATCAAGCAAAAAAGAAATTCTTATTCCCCTTTATTAGAATCTCTTAATGAATGCCCAAATATTTTTTTTCGTTATTCTTTATCCAACACTAAAAAATAGGTTCTTTATCCAATACTAAAAATATGTAGAGAATAATTCCAATTGGATTGAAAGACGATTCTTTCTCTTGAAGTTGCATTTACTTTACTCTTAAATTTTTGTAAATATGAAGAAGAAATAGTAAATACTACTATAAATAAATACACAATTATGAGATTTGACGTTTGAATTTGAGATAAGACGTCCAAACTAAAATAGACAATTTTGTTACTTGATCTAAAACTTAAAGGCTTCATAAAAGTATCGTTGAATGTTTAACAAAATAATTTATCCCATATTTAATTTAATTTAATAAAAATAATTGTGATATAAATATTAACGTTATTATTAAATCATTTATAATTATATGTTTTTCCTGCATATTTGGAAATTTATTAGAGGTGAAAATTTGATATCCTACAATGATTGAATAGTATAGGTGAAAATGTGATGTTCCTTTTTGATTTAGTTTTCGTCTTTAGTTTTTAAATACTCTTTTATAATTCAAATCTTGAAAACTAATTTTAAAAAGAAAACAAAACAAAAAATTGTTTGATAATATCAATTTTGAAAACTATTTTGAACAAGGGAAAAGGAAAAAATTTGTTTGGTAAATTTATTTCAAAAAAATATCCTAAAACATAAAGAGCAAATATACTTTATATATATGTCTTTATTAGTATTCTACTTTAATTTTAGGGTTAAATATATTTTTATTCTCTATGAAATTTTGATCTTTCAATATTAGCCCTATAAAAAAATATTTTTTAGTCCCTACCAAATTATTTTGATATTATTTTTAGTTTTTACGGAAATAAAATATGTTTAATTTTCTTTTAGCTATAAAATTTTTAAATTATTTTTGCAATCATATTTGTAACATTTTAAAAATATCTCTACAAAAATCTAGAATTTTTTTAACTTAAGATAAATTAAATATGAATTTTTTAAAGTTAAAATATCAAAATAAAAGCAATAAAAATATAGACTTAGAAATAGATTTTTGAGTTTATTTTTTGGGCATTCTTTTTATAATGTCATAAACTTTTATGAAAAAAGTTCATTAAAAAAATATATTTCTTTAATAACAAAGTCTAAAACTGAATGCATAATAATTTTGTTGAGAATAAAAATTATATTTTTATTTTTTAAAAATTAAAATTGAAAGGTTCAAATTTTATAAGGACCAAAAATATATTCAATTATTAATTTTAATATTGCAAATTATTAACTCGGATAATTTAAGTATAATATAAAATGTGTTAAAACATTTCCATTTTTATGTATTATATTTAATGATAAAAATAATAAGAAATTCACCACATTTTTTTATCAACGATATTTTTGGATGTTTGATTTTTTTATTTATTATAATTAATATTTTTTATATGTTTTTTTTAAGTGAGTGTACTAAATAGTGTACGATGTTTGATGGTAATTTGGTCATACGTTTGGCGCTAGCTATAAATTGTTAAAAGCATGTACGTATTTTTTTAATAATAAAAAGTTTGGACATGTTAGTTATGTCTATAACAAGAAAAGAATAGAGTTCCATGTTATTACAGTCATGCCATTAATGAAAATTGTTTGAATGAAAACAGGAAAAACTGAAATGAAAACATGTTTAGACTGTTTTGATTTTTTGTTTTTAAAAACAAATAAATTAAAAACAATTTATAAAATTAATTTTACAAAACATTTTAATCAAACAACTTTTAAAGTAAAAAACTGTTTTGAAAAAACTTGAATCAAACAAGTCCAACTTTGCCAATGGCAATCCTCTCAATCAATTGAGTAAAAAAAATCTACCAGTGGCAATTTGTTGATTTGGTTATTATTATTGCTAATAACTCTTTTAAAACTTTAAAAACTTCATGTGTGTTATAACAAAAATAATATTTTGGAGTACCTTCCTTTTAAAAAATAATTTGAGTGCATTAATTATGATTTTCATTTTTTTTGGGGAATTGTAATTATCACTTTGTATGGAATGAATTATTACTATTATCATTGATAAACTAATAATCAATTATATTCTCATAATTATATTGATGGCACTACAAGAAAAACACCATTTTGTGGCTAACTTTATAAATATTTTGTGGCCGAATAAAACCCTCACAAATTAGTGACCGAAAAAGCCCTCACAAATGTCAAAATTGAAATTGGTCTTTATTTGTGGCTGAAAAAGCCCTCACAAATTTTTAAATATTTAACTGGATTTTGTGGCTGCTTAAGCCCTCACAAAATCACAATGTTGTGATTTTGTGAGGGCTTAGGCAGCCACAAAATCCAGTTAAATATTTAAGGATTTTGTGAGGGCTTTTACAGCACAAATAAAGACCAATTTCAATTTTGACATTTGTGAGGGCTTTTTCGGTCACTAATTTGTGAGGGTTTTATTCGGCCACAAAATATTTATAAAGTTGGCCACAAAATGATGTTTTTCTTGTAGTGTTT
>NC_021160.2:27635326-27647728 GCF_000331145.2 Cicer arietinum | reverse complement strand
CTTAGGCCGTCACAACTGATTGTACCGTTGGAATTACTGGCGGCAAAGGCCGCCACAAATGGAGTCCCAATCCAGCTGGAGTTTGTGGCCGCTTAGGCCGTCACAACTGATTGTACCGTTAGAATTACTGGCGGCAAAGGCCGCCACAAATGGCATTATAGCCGTTGGCTTTTCTGGCCGCCCAGGCCGCCACAAATATCAATATATCCGTTGGCATTGTGGCTGCTTTAGCCGCCACAAATGCTCAACCTGAATCTATATATATTTTTCTCCCCTCCTCCTTCATTTTTTCACATCCAACTTCTCTCTACAACCTCATTCTAACCATTCTCTCCTCCTTCTCTCTACACAAAATTACTCTTAAGCTTCATTTAAATTTGGTAAGTATAATTATATTATATATGTAGTTTTATAATTTTATTTTTTAATTTGATATAACTAATTAATGTTATTGATTTTTATTTTTACAGTGCTTGTTAATTATTTCGAAGACTTGCAAGCATATCGTACGTGAGTGAAAGCTTGAAGTCAGACGCTACTCGGCATCAAGTTAGTATTTTATATATTTTAAATTTAGATTAGTAAATATATATATTATTTTTAAAATATAGATTAGTAATATTTATATTTAGATTAGTTTTATAAATTTATTTTTAAAAAAATAGAAATGATGTTGTTTACATATTAATATATGATAAATTAAAGTTTCAAACCACGGTTAAAATATATTAGTTTTAATATAATTATTATTTAAAAAAACATTATTAAAATTGATGATATTATTATTTTTTGTTATAAATAAGTCTTGATTATTAGTCTTGATTTTTAAAAAAACATCATTTAAAATTTTATATAGGTTTATATATATTTATTGTATTGATATATATAATTTATTGTATTGATATATATATTATATTGATAATAATATATTATATATTATTGTATTGTATTGATAATAATATATTATATTGTATTGATATATATATATAATTTTATTTCGGTTTATATATATTTATTGTATTGGTAATAATATATTATATTGTGTGCAGATGCATGCTCCCCTAATTGACATATAAATATGTCAAAATTTATATATAATGCTTTTGAAAAATAAAGCAATTAATATATAAAACATCGATATATATATAAATATATATGCACATAATTTATATATTTATTTAATTTTTAGAATAAACATATACATATATATATACACACACACACACACACACACACAGATATATATATATATATATATATATATATATATGGATTTATACCGTAGTTGGATGTACGATAGGAATTTTCCTGGAAGAAAGGGTCTTAAACAACGTTTTGCTAACAAGGTTGAAGACTTTCTGAATTTTGCGAGAGTGCAACAAATTGTCCAAGATGAAGGGGGAATGAGATGTCCATGTTGTTTATGTCGATGTAGACGGTTTAAAAGTGAAGATGAAATAAGAGTGCATTTGTATGCAGATGGATTTATGCCTAACTACTGGATTTGGACTAATCATGGAGAAGAGTCTCCAGCGGCGCCTAATACTAGTACATCTATGGAGAATTATAACACAGGTCCTTCAAGTAGTACTACCATGTTAGGTATAGATTATTATAACTATCAACACTTTGAGGCGATGAATGATATGATCTCGGATGCTGTTGGGGTTAATTTGTCATTCAATGAAGATCAATATGACGATACCGATGGACTTCCCAATGAAGAAGCTCAGAGATTTTATGGTCTTTTGAAAGAGACAAATAAACCGTTGTTTGAAGGTTCTTCAAACTCAAAGTTATCAATGTGTATTAGACTATTAGGTCTAAAGTCTCAATTTCATGTTCCTGATTTAGCTTTGGATTTCATGACTAAAATGATGCTAGATGCAACACCTGTTAGAGATGGTTTGCCGCAAAGTTATTATGATGCGAAACGGTTAGTGTCAAAGTTAGGATTAGGTGTCAAGAGGATTGATTGTTGTGTTAAAGGTTGCATGTTGTATTATGACAATGAATTTGGTATGAATGATGCTAACTTAGTTGAATGCAAATTTTGTCAACAACCAAGGTATCACCAAAGGAATAACTCTAGGGTAAGTAGGGGAAAATCAATTCCAAGGAAAGCAATGTTTTACCTACCTATTGTATCAAGATTGCAGAGATTGTTTGCATCAATACAAACTGCAGGAAATATGACGTGGCATTATGAGAATAGAAGAAATTCAAGCGAGTTGCGACATCCGTCTGATGGTCAGGCATGGAAACACTTTGATCAAATGCATCCTGATTTTGCGTCAGATCCACGCAATGTAAGACTTGGATTATCCTCAGATGGATTTACGCCGTACATACAAGCATCGTCTACTCCTTATTCTTGTTGGCCGGTTATTGTTACTCCTTACAATCTTCCTCCTAATATGTGTATGTCTAAACCTTATATGTTCTTAGCTGCTGTGATACCAGGTCCTTCTAATCCTACAACTGGTATTGATATTTTTTTACAACCTTTGATTGACGATTTGAAGAGGTTGTGGAATGGTGTCTTGACATATGATATTGCTCGGAGAGAAAATTTTATGATGAGAGCTGCATTGATGTGGACCATTAATGATTTCCCCGCTTATGGGATGTTGTCAGGATGGGGCACCCATGGTAAATTAGCTTGTCCTATTTGTATGGAAGATACAAAAGCATTTACTTTAAAATTTGGCGGGAAAGCATCGTGGTTTGACTCGCATCGTAGGTTTTTACCTGCTGATCATGCATTTAGAAGGAACAAAGCTGCATTTATGAAGGGCTATGCAGAAAGTCTAGGACCCCCGCTTAAGTTGACATCAGAACAAGTTTGGAATAAAGTAAAAGATATGCCAAAGGTACATGTTGTTAATGGTGTGGCCTGTAAACCACAAGGTTATGGACAATGGCACAATTGGACAAAAAGATGTATTTTTTGGGATCTACCGTATTGGAAAGATAATCTTTTGAGACATAATCTCGATGTAATGCATATTGAGAAAAATTTCTTTGACAACATATTTAATACTGTGATGAATGTGAAAGGAAAAACAAAAGATAATGACAAAGCCAGAAAAGACATAGGTATATATTGCAGACGACCAGATTTGTTGTTGGTGGAACAAAACGGCAAGACCCTAAAACCTCGTGCGAATTACACTTTATCTACTGATGAAGCCAAATCTGTTTATCGTTGGATCAAAGAGCTGAAGACGCCTGACGGTTATTGTTCTAATTTGGCAAGATGTGCTGATGTGGAAAATGGGAGGATGCATGGGATGAAAAGTCATGATTGTCATATATTTTTAGAGTGTTTACTTCCTATTGCCTTTAGTGCTTTACCGACACATGTATTGAACCCACTTATTGAAGTGAGTCAATATTTCAAGAATTTGTGTTCTTCAACACTCTATGATAAAGATCTCATCAAGATGGAAAATGACATTCCGATCATTCTATGTAAGTTGGAGAAAGTATTTCCTCCTGGGTTTTTTGATTCCATGGAGCATCTCTCAGTGCATCTTGCAAGTGAAGCTAGGCTTGGTGGACCAATTCAGTATAGATGGATGTATCCATTTGAAAGGTGATATATATATACATATACTTGATTTTCAATATACTTCAACTTATATATACATGGAGCTTATTGTACATCTCTTTGTATATTATAGGTTCATGGGTTATTCAAAACGGTCGGTGAAAAACAAAGCTAGAGTTGAGGGCTCAATTTGTTCATCTTACCTTCACCGTGAAACAACACACTTTTGTTCTCATTATTTCAACAACGAAACGTTGTCACCAGTTAACGGAAGAAACGCTACTGATAGTGTTATACGTCATCCACATGCTTTATATGTCATTTGTGGCGGCCTAAGCCGTCACAAAGGAGAGAGTTTGTGGCGGCCTGGGCCCTCACAAACGTTGATTTCAGAATCAGTCTCTCCTTTGTGGCGGCCTAAGCCCTCACAAAGGCAGACGTTTGTGGCTGCAAAAGCCCTCACAAACTGCTGTCTTTTGTGGCTGCAAAAGCCCTCACAAATGTCAATCTGTTTCTGGCACTTTGTGGCTGCAAAAGCCCTCACAAAATTTTGTGACCAGCTTCTTTGTGGCTGCCAAAAGCGCTCACAAAAGTCACCTTTGTGGCTGATTATAGCCATTTGTGAGGGCAAAAGCCCTCACAAAATGCTTGTTTTCTTGTTGTGTGGACGAGTCTTAATAAATAACTATTTATTTTTTATATCATACATCATAATCAGTAATTAATTAATTATTATTATAATTTGAATTTATAATAAAATTAAAGAATTATATTTCTTTTTTAATGAAATTAATGATTTTATGAAATATAATTCTTTTCTAATGAAATTAACAATAATAATATTATAGATTTTGAAAAACATTATCTTGTTTCATAACATCTCAACTATCCAATCAAATGTACATCTAAGGTGATTCTTGTAACACTCAAATATTATAATAAACTATTTTATTAATTAAATAGGATTTTAGATAATTAATTTGGTACTAAAATTATTTTAGAATATATGTTAGTTATTTTTAGGCTAAATTACATCTGTGGTACCTTAACTTAATTTCAGGTAACGTTTTAGTCTTTTATCTTTTTTTTTTCCCGACTTGGTCCTTTATTTTAATTTTAAGTGACAATTTGATATTTTATGTTTTAAAATTTCAACAATGTTATCCTTTTTTATACAAAAATTAAAAAAAAAAAAATTCAATCAAAACTCATAAAATTAATTATATTCTTCAATATAATACAAATTTCATCAAATTCGTAACGCAAATCTTCAAATAAACTCATATTTTCATACTTTGTTTGATATTGTTAGGAATAAAGGACTAAATCGAAAAAAAAAAGATAAAGGACTAAAACGTTACTTGAAATTAAGTTAAGGGACCACAGATGTAATTTAGCCTTATTTTTATGATTAATTTCTTCATATATGTGTATTTCTATGATGTGTTAATCTTATAAATATTTGACTACATGAGTATTGTAAATAATAAATATTATATTTTATTATTTTATATATTTTTCTAAAAATAATAGTATTTTTGTGTAAATATTTTAAAGAAGAAAATTTCAGGCGATTTTACGTGTATATGTGATTTGGTAATTAATGTGATATTTTCTTGTATGTTTGACTAATTTTAAGTGTCCAAATATTTATATTTTTGTTATGATATATGTATATACATGCCTTGTTATTGTCTATCATCATGCCATAATTGCAAAGTGTATATCATCTGTTATCATGAAATACCTGTTAATTGTTAATTTCGATAAGTGACCTTTTATGTTATTGTGGAAATTGGGCGTTGCCCTCAAATGATACCCGAATTCATTCTATTGATTCTTACCTTGACAAAAGAAACATCGTTAGACCTCCCTAATCGACAATCTCCCATTGCTTGGGCATACGACCCCATCTCAAGTAGGGCTACATATACGGGGAGAGTGGTGATGACTAGTAGGAGAGCTGGGACAATATTTCACATGGGGCTCACACATGAGAGAATCAATTATCCTGTACTCTCAAGATTGGTGCTCGGGGCGAATGGAGTGTGGACAGATGCATATGATGCTTCAGGAGAGAAGGGTAATGGGCCGATGTCGGCAGGAGAGGATATTGCAAGACCATCTAGGCTGGTCAGGGACTAGGGTTTCATTGATGGATCACCAGTACCTTGGTTGGTGCCACCCCTAGTCGAGTTAGAGCTTCCTATTCTAGTGAATGATCCTCTATCTATTGTCTTTCAGGTAGTGAGCTGTTTGGAGTTTCCAACGTCACCGAAGCCACAGTTCCCGTGGGTGGACCTAACCTCTAAGGATACTGGTCCCTCTATGGCTGATGAGGAGGAGGAACTTACTTTTAGGAGAGATATCGTGGCAGAAGGAGCTTGTGCGCTGTGTAGAGGTCACCTTTGTTACTGTAGTTGTTAGTGGATGATTAGATTAGTTTTTTTTTTTTTTTTTTTGTATAGGGTCTTGGTGTCTTTTATTTTTGTGGTTGTACTTATTTAGTTTTGAGATTATTGTTTCTATGACATACCTTGACAATTGATTTTTTTGGTGGGTCCATGTTTCAGTTTTTTTTATGCGACCATGGGAGATATCATTCTTGAAGCAACACTTATGCGTAAGTGTCCACCAAGAATACCTTATGGATATGAGCGATGTCTAATTGGTCTCATAGGTCCAATGCATTTTCTAGTTGTATATTTTTTATTATTGTCCCAAAAACTATCTTAGCTTGTTTGTATGTACAATGAAAAATATTATGACTCTTGTCGTTTTGGATTATGACATACTATTTTATTAAATTGTTATAAAAAATGCACTCACGCTGTTAAAAATGAAGGTGTTACAACCTAGACCGGACTCTAATATCAACTTTGTCACAATTCAAAAACCAAATACCGTGACCGGCGCTCAAACTATACTTCTAGCCTGACAAGCCTATCAACTAACTTAAAAATTAAACAATTTCTATAGTTCTAAATAACCATTGAAATATATATAATATTTTTTGAGATTTCGATAGAGTATTCTCTATAACTTCACCGCTTCCAAATTTTAAGATTATGTATCAATCATTTAACTCAGTCAATATTTCAAAGGGTAAATATAAATATTTAATACATTATCAAATGACTTTCTACACTCGAAATAGCTGCAAAATATATCACAACTCATCAAATACTTAATAGAAGGGCCATCGATCAAATAAGACTATCCAAAACATTGATTGAGTGTTGAATCTATTAAAAGTTTGCTACTCAACTGTTTGTGAATTTGAAAAAACATGAATCATATGAAGGAGTAAGTCACAAACACTTAGTGAGGAGACAAAAACCACCACCAACTAGAAGGGAACATACAAAAAGGCACAAAAAATTGTTTTACAATCTTGTGACAATTATGCTAAACAACACTACATGAAATAAGGATAACTCTTAAATAAAGTATACACCTGATAAAATCATTAAACTTATAATTTAGTTGTTCAATTAGAAATATTTGAAATCCAATTTATAAAGAAGTGAAATCAAAATAAACAACCTTAAAAATTCATAGACAGTCAAACAAGTAAAAACATAAAAAAAAAAATTGAGAACCAAGAGGCGGCTCCATCTCATTGATAGCCATTTCCTCTTAAGGGTGACATTTCCCTGTGGCTCCATCTAATGGATAGTCATATCCTCTCAATCCCGCAACGCATCAATTAGGGATCTTACATTTCTTTGATAGCTCTCTCCTCCCAATGATGGCATATCTCATAGGGGTGGGTGGCTCCATCTAACGAGTAATTTTTCCCAATCAAAATGATGTAACTATGTGCACCTACCTCCATCAATGATTTCATAATTATAACAACGATTTAAAAAAAAACATATTTAAAGATCATTTCTCATTTCATCGTAACTCATGGAAAACATACTCAAATGTACATCAATTCAACATTTAAATACTTTATAACTCTTAAATAAATCAAACTATAAACATATTATATAACAAAGACTAGGATGAAATCGAAAAAAAATACAAAGGTTGTATTTTTTAATTTTTAAATAAATACGTTAACATAGAAAATAAGTAAAATAATAATTATAACATAATTAAAAGATGTGATAATGATCGTCATCTACTGACAACTATGGAGAATCGACTAAGCATGTTCTCCAACAACTCCTAGAGTAGCAGCAAGGACCTCATCTAACAAGTTTTAGTATCAAAAATATTCTCATGACTTTAGAGAAATTATTTTAAAGTTTAGCTAACTCTAGAAAATTACAAAAATCCTTTAAATATACTCGAAGCATCAAAATAAGATTTTTAAACAAAACTACTTTTTTCAAAAGATTCATTCTTAGCATTAGAGTTGTGTATTTACCTAAAAGAGTATCAATAAAACATCTTTCAAAGAATTGGTACTCTTCTCCTATCTTAACTCGCTAACTCTAACTCCAACCCCAAAATTTATACCAAGGACTCGTAAGTTTTTGCAACCTTCTCCATTTATTAGAATCAAGTTCATTTTATACGTAGAGTTTTTATGATAACAAAAATATTTTATGAGAATAATATATTTGACTTCAAAGTGTATGAAAGAAGATATGGTTAAGATCCGTAGAAGATTTTATCAAGAGTTATCTACAACAAAATATGAACATAATCAATTTAAAGAATTTACAAACGCAATCCGAACAAAATACGAACATAATCAATTTGAAGAATTTACAATCTCAATCTAAACAGAAAAGGAACATAATCAATTTGAAGAATTTACAAACGCAATCTGAACAAAATACAATTCATAATTAAACAATGACTAAATTGAAGTTCAAATTTTAACTATAAATGAATACTCAAGGTTGAAGAAGAAAATCATTGAAAAGCATAAAATAGTAGTCTTAGAGTTCAAAGAGAAACATTTGTTCGAATGAGAAATATTCTCTAAGTGTCTTTTTCTTAGAGTGTGAGAGTTATTATTTTTATCATTTTTGTTAGAAGCAACTAATCAAGTTTCAATCTTTTATATCCAACTCGATAGTGGTTTAGTACCTTCTTCAATTTGGAGTTGTCGGGTTGTTTGGAGAAGATTTGGCTTGTAGGATCAAGGTGGTTAGTTTCTTAAAAGTTTGGGGTTGTCAGTTTGTTTGGGAAAACTCGCTTGGAAGGTCAGATGTTTTGTAATTCAAGGTAATTGAATTAGTGGATTAAAGCTTTCTGAATGAGGGGATTAGATGTAGCCAAGTTAGTGGTGAACCAAGATAAATCTATGTGTTAAATTATTTATGCTTTCATTATTTTTTACCTCTAAGTCTTCATTAAATTAGCAAAAAGTTATCAACTTTGTCAAACACAATTTAACCACCCCTTTCATGTTTGTACCTTCAATTGGCATCAAAGCTAGTCTCAAGGTTGAGCACTTTACAATGTTCGAGGAAAGATCCAAGGGTTCAACATGTCTAGATTCAATGAATAAGCAAATAAAGAAATTGAGGTATTTTATGAATTTACTACTGATTTAATTACTACTATAAATGATTTTTTAAATAAGAATCACAAATTGTCTTTAAAACTGAAAATACTTAGGAAAGAAAATACAAAGCTAACTAAAAAAAGTTAATGCTTTAAAGAATTAAAGTGTTGAATTTAAAACAAAAAAAATGAAACTATGAAAAGTAATATTACTGAACTTAAAAATAAAAACACAACTCTAAAAACTGATATTATTGAACATAAAATAGAAAATACAACTATGAAAACTGATATTACTGAATTTAAAACAGAGAATGCAAATTTGAAAACTGATATTGCTGAACTTAAGG
Organism: Cicer arietinum; assembly: GCF_000331145.2. Classification (NCBI taxonomy): domain Eukaryota; kingdom Viridiplantae; phylum Streptophyta; class Magnoliopsida; order Fabales; family Fabaceae; genus Cicer; species Cicer arietinum. The sequence goes on along the minus strand of NC_021160.2, from coordinate 27,638,356 downwards.
CTTAAAATCTAACTCTGAAAAGTAATTATAGTTCAACATAAATTGAAAATACCACATGTAACTCTGATAAGCATGAAGAAGTATTTCAAGATTTTCTTGATAATGGTATAGAAAGAAGCAAGTATGCATCTATGATTTATGGTGTTAGTAGGAATGGTAAAAGAGGAATAAGGTTTCAAGAAAAAGTAATTGAACCTAAGTTTGTTCCCTCTGATGATTTATATACTATTTTCTATAAGAAATGTCACACCAAAATATCTTGTTCTATACTAACCACATGGAAAAACAAAAAAAAACTTTTAAGAACTAACAAACCAGGACCCAACAAGATTTGGGTACCAAAGGATAAAATTGTTTATGTTGCAGATGTTCTAAGCAACCTAATTGAGACACCAATCATGGTGTCTGATCAATGGATGCTTGCAATATATGAAAGGAAAAAGGTCTATGTTCCAAGAGTTAACAAACAGAAGCCAACTGACTCTAGTGGAAGAAGGATTGGTCAGCAGAGTACCTATCAGAACCAGAACCATATGATGAATCAGAAATATCAGAAAAATCTAGAATGTCAACATAATCAAAACTGACAAAGAAATCACACATATCAACAAAATTAAAACTGGCAGAGAAATCACATATATCAACATAAATGGAACTACCAAAAGAATCATAATTACCATCAGCTCCAAAATTACCAGAGGAACTTGGTACATCAACAGAAACAGAAGTGTTAGATTAACAATCATAATTAAGAGATGTAACACCCCGATTTTCAAAGCGAGGGTGTATTTTTTTTTTAAAGAAATTAAACTAAAACAGAGAAATAAATAAGGAAATGCCTTTGGATAAATAATTGAGTCATTATAATTTACAAGCAGCGGAAAAGTTTCTCAAAATATAAATCCAAAGTATTTACACAACAACAAATGGTACATGAAACCCATTCAAATAAGATGTCAACTGACAATATTAGTATAAGAACAGTTTTCCAAATTAAAATACTCCAATCCAAAAAGAAGGACGTCTAGTCCCTATACATCAACCTAATATGATCATCCTACCAAAAACTATACACCCTGAGTGATCTCCACGCGCCCCGTGAGATCCTCCTAACGTAGCTCCAGTCAAGCATTCCCATCCGTAGGGTACGAACCGGTAAGATCGTCCTGGCTCTCATCTGAGGGCAAAGCCCAGATTTTCCACAATAGTTGTAAAGGGTCACCAACCGAAATTAACAGATAACACATAACATTTAAGTTTTAAATGCGCAAAATAACCTTTCAACTAAGCATGCACCTTAAAAGGATTTTCCATATGCTAAAAGTTCATATAATGCTTGCCAATTAAAAATGAAATCAAAATTAAGTTCTCAAATCATCAAGTAATACATAACTGACCAAAGCATTGATAAATCAATTGAACAATCGATTATCTAACTCAAAATAAGGGTTTATACTGAGCCAATCGATTGCCAAATCGATTTGGTCAGTTCTGCTGAGTTTCTGCATGACCAAATCGATTTCCAAATCGATTTTGTCAGTTTTACTGAGTCCCTGTGTTGCCAAATCGATTGCCAAATCGATTTTGTCAGTTTTGTTGAGTTCCTGCCTCTCTGCCAATCGATTTCCAAATCGATTTCTTAAAAGATTTTGAAAGACATATTTATACAATCGATTGGCAAATCGATTAGGTTAAAATAGAGAAGTTCCTGCAACTCATCCAATCGATTGGGAAATCGATTTCCCTACTTATTCTTCCAAAAATACTTAAACTAATTTAATCACACTCACACATAACTCCAAAACTTAACACTTAGCAAAACCCACACAATCACCACGACGAATTGGTTTTCGAAACAGTTTTACAATCCATCGCACTCACACACGATAATCAATACATAACACTTAGCAATTCCAACACAATTACCACGACAATTCCTATTCAAACCACTCAATCATAAACTTGATTCAAACACAACTCGTGTGCCAAGCACCCTAATGCAATGCGTATATGCCAAAATGCATGGACTCGGAATTCCAAACCAAAACCCTCCTCGAAGGGCCGTAAATCATAATTGTACCGCCTATCGCAGGCCAAAGTACCAATTACCAAGGTGCCACCTATCACGGGTCTGCACGATTTACTAAAAAGCGTAAACCATAAACGTACTGCCAATCACGGACCCGTATCGTTTACCGAGGTGCCACCTATCACAGGTATGCACGGTTTACTAAAATAACGTAAATTGTAAATGTACCGCCTATCACAGGCCAAAGTACTATTTACCAAGGTGCCACCTATCACGGGTCTGCACAATTTACAAAAAAGCGAAAACCATAAACATACTGCCTATCACGGGCCCGTATCGTTTATCGAGGTGCCACCTATCACGGGTCTGGACGATTTTCAAAAACGTAAATCATAAATGTACCGCCTATCACAGGCCAAAGTACCATTTATCAAGGTGCCACCTATCACGGGTCTGCACGATTTACAAAAAGCATGAAAATGCATGAGCATATACTGACTCCATCCACAACAATCGTTAAGCAAATGCAGATATTAAAAGATTCCTCATTTTTAATACTCATTTAACTTAAACGATTTTCACAACAAATATTAAGCAAACAGAAATATTAAGAGATTCCCCATTCTTAATACTCATTTAACTTAAACGATTTTCACAACAAATATTAAGCAAACAGAAATATTAAGAGATTCCCCATTCTTAATACTCTTTTAACTTAAACGATTTCCAAAACGAATATTAAGTAAACAAGATATTAAGAGATTCCCCGTTCTTAATACTCATTTAACTTAAACGGTTTTCAAAACGAAACATTAAGTAAACAAGACATTAAGAGATTCCCCATTCTTAATACTCATTTAACTTAACGATTTTCAAAACAAAACATTAAGTAAACAAGATATTAAGAGATTCCCCATTCTTAATACTCATTTAACTTAAACGATTTTCAAAACAAAACATTAAGTAAACAAGACATTAAGAGACTCCCCATTCTTAATACT
>NC_021160.2:27627466-27635103 GCF_000331145.2 Cicer arietinum | reverse complement strand
AACCCTAACAAGATCCTTTCCACACAATCACAGATAAGTCCCTAAATGCAAACTAAAAGTTTGGAAGGAGCCCTTACCTTTACGTTAGCTTTAACGTGCGAACACGGTACCGCGAGTAAATCCGGCAAAAATCTCCGCTCGCAACGTCGCCTCCAAATTGGTCCCCTAGCACCGTAGCGTGGTAGTGAGCAACTTTCCCTTCTAACTCTTTGCGAAACGAAGCTTAGATCTAGATGAAACGGAGGGGTTTGTGTTTAACGGTTTTGAAATCCTTAACACCGTTTTTCTTCGTTTTCGATTCAACGAGGGAGAGTGAAGTTAAGAAATCCTTATCCTATCACTCACCAAGCTTTGGGTTTCTAAACTTGAAGAAAGGAAGTGAAGAAAAACGAAAATGGAGAAAGGGAGGATTTTGGCGTGCGAGTAACAGAGGAGGAGGATGAAAAATTCTCTTTCTCTTTCCTTTCTCTTTCTTTCCTTTGTTTTTCCTTTCTTCCTTTTTCCTTCTTTCCTTTTTATACCCTTTTCTTTTCCTTTTCCTTCCTTCTGATTTCCTTTCCTTTTTCCCTCCAAACAAACATATATATACATATATGTATATATATATATATATATTAATTGTAACTTAACAAATATTTACATATTTATTAAAATTACCATTTCACCTGTAACCCATTAAATTCTTCGTAAAAGATTCACCGTAATTAATTTAATTTATTTATCGACGAGTAAATCTAGACGGTATCAAAATATCTTTTTGATCATAAAAACCCCAAAATATTATTAACTTTGGCTAAAAAGCCTCCGAGCCAAAATCCAAAATACATAAAAATACATAAAGTGTACTTTAAAATTATGGGTCTTACAAGAGACTTCTTTGAATACTCCAATCAATTTCGTCAAGACTACAAACCTGGATGAGAATTCAAATTCCTTCATCCAGACTCTCTAATCATATAATATGAAAATTCAGAATTTGAAAACTAGAAAAGCAGAATAAGAGGGTTTTCAGAGTGAAACTGAAATTGTTAACATATAGATTATATCTTTCTTTAAATTTAATTATTGTATGATATTATGTTTATTGTGGTAACAGGAAGTTTGATTTTAAAAATCAAAGCTAGGTAAGTATTTTGCAGGTTCTCAAAAATTTAGAGGAACAAGGAGATCCATATAATCTGAACACTTCAACAGAAGTAGCATACAAGTTTGATTTTCATAAACAAGTAGAAACCATCAGAAATAAATTTGATGTGTTGGTTGTATTGATTTCATTCTTCAATTATCTTATTTATATTATGTTATATTGACAAATAGTTTGACCTTAAAAAGTCAAAGCAAGTTGAGGATACTGCAAGTTTACCAGAACTAGAGGAAGCAGATGCAGACAAACCAGAAGATGGCAAATCTTCATAGGATGAATCTGATAAAGTAGAATTGTTGAGACAAAATCCCAAATTAATATTTTGATAATAATTAAAAAAAGGTTAATTAAGACTTCTAATTATGATTCTAAGTGTTTTGGTATTTAACATATTTGAGTTTGTTAATCAATGATAGGTACCAAGCATTACATAACAGATCATATTAAAATAAAGAAAGCTAATTCAGAGAAACAAATAATGTTTTTGACAGATTTTTGAAAAACGAAGAACGTTCTCCACATTTGCAAATTAACAAGAATGATCATATTCTTAAAGAAAATATTAGATCCAAGAATTGCAATCCATTCTATAATTTCACTAAAAATATACAAAGATCAATCCAATGCAAGAATTGCTCCAAGATTCGAAGGAAGAAAACTATGCTCCACAAATTCATAAAGCAAGAACGTTCTCTAAGTTAAGCAAGTTGAAGTACAAAGCTGACAGGCTGGAAAGGACACTTTTGTTGTACTTTCAAGCAGACCTGCACACGGGATTCAAGGCATGGGATAACTTCAGACAACTGTCAAGATAAGATTAAAAGTCAACTCATCTCAAGGCTAAATCAAATATCGTTCTTGGTTCACAAGAACATTCTTGCTTTATGGTTGATCTTATCCACTCATTTAATCATGACAACTGGACTATTTCCAATGGCCAAATGAGCCGTCATTAGCCTTTTTGAAGCCTATAAATAAAGCCACAAGATGAAGAACAAATCAGAGCTTCAAGTGAAAAACAATACATCACTTATTTATTCATACTCGAATCCTCTTGAGCTTTTCAATCATTTCTAAGTTGCAGTTTTGTTCTTAGTTTGATATTAGAATCAGTTTCTACTGAGTTCTAAATCTAGGATCTATTCTCAAACACGAGTTGAGCATACTCAGATTCTAACAACCTCAAAATCATTACTTTGTAACTCAAGGCTATATTGTTAACATAGCTTGAGTAGTGTGTAAAAATATTTTTATGATTTAAAAGGTAGGTTGTAAAATTCTTTATGAAAGAGTGTAAGGTAACCTGTGAAAATCCTTTCTAGGTAGAAAGGTAGTACTTTGTAACAGATCAAGATTGATCTGTAAAAGCTATGTGAAAACCAAAAACGATCTTGCTTTGAGCACTTATTGAAAAATCTCACAATTTGTGAAGACTGGATGTAACCCTTGTTGGGTGAACTAGTATATATCTTTGTGTGATATCTCTTCCTTTATCTCTATTTACTTTTTATCTTCTAATTAGTTTTAATATAGATATGTTAATGTTGTTGTTTTTCACTAACCAAGAACGTTCTTTGTTTATAACCAAAATCAATCTTGAGTTAAACATTTTAGATTTTGACATGGGAGAGAAAATGATATTAAGACTTAGGGGGAGCCCTAAGTTAAGGGGAATCAAAGAAATACAAAGAAAAGTTGTTATAAAAAATACAAGTTTTGTCATCATAAAAAAAAAAGGAGATTGTTGAAATCAAGTTCATTATAAAAAAAGTATTTTATGAAAATAATATATTTGACTTCAAAGAATATTAAAGAAGATATGATCAAGATTTGTAGAAGATTTGATCAAGATTTATCTACAAAAAAATATGGACAGAATCAATCTGAAGAATTTACAAAAGTAATCTGAACAAAATCAACCTGGAGAATTTACAATCTCAATCTAAACAAAAAAGGAACATAATTAATTTGAAGAATTTACAAACGTAATCTGAATAAAATACAATTCATAATTAAACAAAGACTAAATTGAAGCCCAAATTTTAACTATAAATAGATACTCAAGGTTGAAGAAGAAATCATTGAAAAACATAAAAGAGTAGTCTTAGAGTTCAAAGAGAGAAACACTTGTTCGAATGTTCTGAGTGTTCTTTTCATATAGTGTGAGAGTTATTATTATTATTATAACTTTTGTTACTCAGATTTCAATCTTATGTATCCAACTCGATAGTGGTGTAGTTCCTTCTTCAATCTGGGATTGTGAAGTTGTTAGGAGAATATTTGGCATGTAGGGTCAAGGTGGTTAGTTCCTCAAAAGTCTGTTGTTTGAGAAGACTCGTTTGAATGGTCAGATGCTTTGTAATTCAAGGTAGTTGAATTAGTGGATGTAATCAAGTTAATGGTAAACTAGGATAAATCTATGTGTCAAATTATTTATGCTTTCATTGTTTGCTACATCTGAAAAGAGAGAGAGAACGAGAGAGAGAGAGATTGGCAGAATTACAAAAGAATAGTAGACAAATTTGACAAACCCCATCCAAATTATATTTCTAGCATGTTTTGCCACCTCAACCTGAGAAGATTTCTTTCTCAACCAATAAAACAAACATTAACAAAATTAAAACTAGATATAAGTTCAATATAGTCGACAAAAATAAAATGTGTTCAATAAATGCAATGCACCTTTTCTTTATTATGCAGTCCATTGCGTTTAAAGAAAACTTATTTTCTCACTCTAAATTGTCTTAATAGCCTTCAAATTTTGTCAATAATTCAGAAGTTTAAATTGGTCGATCCAAATAAGTATTTTTGTATATTTAAAAAAATTGAAATTGAAAAAAGAAACATTATATTTAAAGCATCAGTTTGAACTTCACTACTTCAGATATTCTACTTCCAAACCATCTAGAGACACCAACGAATTCCTAGAGCTTCAGCCAACACGTTCTATTACTACTTCTATTTTATTTTTTTTAATAAACCAAAGTATCTTCAAGTGAAATCTAATTAAGAAATGAACTTTTTTCTAGAGTTAATTTTTCATACGCCCCTACCAAAAATTCACTCCCAACTAAATGTTGAAGACACTTTAGCATATATCATTCAATCCACACTGTTAAACCGGGCTTTTTCTTTAAAGCAGTTAAACAGGTTTATTTTTTTACGTTATTTCAGTCAAGGTATATATCAAGATAATAATAAAAACCTAAGATTGTAAAACTTGAAAATGGTAAAAAAAATATTCCTGACTTCTTTTATTTCTTTTGTAATTCCTAACCTAACTACATGTCATTTAATATCTAGACTAAGATACAACAAAGACTCGTCATGGCGTCATGGTTCCCGCGTAAAAAGAAGGGGTAGAAAAGGTGTAGGAAAAATGAGTAATGAGTACATGCTTAAAGTCTACAACAACAAAAAAATGATCCATGGCATCTATAGTCAATATAATTCAATTAAAATTAACACATGGCTGGGAAGCAAGCACCATTTCTTTGGATCATCGCCACAGGATGAAGGTGCCTTTATCAGTCTCAGTTTCACCACCAGCCATGCCATGACAATGGTTTCTAATGTTATATTGCATCCAGCCTTGATCACGTTCACCACACAACGCTGCTGCTCATAACCCGAATCATCCAGGTAAGAGCTATATTTTGACACCCAAAATATGTGTCCCCTGTAATAACCAGTTCATGTTTTACATTTTACGTGTATATACAGTGTACAATAAATTTATAGGTAGTGTGGTTATAGTATAACATAACTGAAGTACAAATTATCCCAGATCCTAACATGAGATGGCTGGCTTGCAAAGGATTCTAGATTTTTAAAACATCAGGCCAAGTGGAATTTTTCCAAGGCTTTACTATATAAGATTTTCCACCATTAAACTATAGCCCAAGATTTAATTTAGTTACTGATCCATCTCCTTTTTCGGGCAGGTCGCTCTTGTTTGACCTCTGACTCAACTGGGTTTTCACTTTTGACAGAAGGCAGAGGTTCACTCTCTAGCTTCTTGATAACAAGGGCTTCTTTTTCACTTGGCATTGGGAGCTGGAACCGCTCACTCCGTTTTTTCAGCCTCTCAACTGTGTCAAGGTGCCGATCCCCTGATTCCTTGGAATCAGCATCCCTGCTCTCCATGTCTACAGAATCCCTTGATTCGGTCAACGAGGGTTGTTGGTTATCAACACCAACTGCTTTAGCACTTTCATCCACAGGTTTTCCAGCTTCAGAAGACCCGCCATTACTTTCTTTATCAATGTCTTTGAACTTCAAGGAAGAAGAGGACTTGTTGATACTGAAATCTCTTTCCTTATGACTTGTCCATCGCTCCAATTTAGAACGTCCTCTGTGAGAATCTTGTTGTTCATCATCAGACGAAATGCCATCCTGGTGTTGTTTCTTGGACAGACGATACCCTGGAATTTCATGCTCAACACGTTCTTGGTCACCGGAATCTTTCAAGCCCTTCACAATAGAAACTTACTATTATAGAAAACAAGATCATATATCTAACGATTATTTTCCAACATCAGTATGAGTTTGCAAGCAGAACAAAATCTTAAAAAACAACAGGGGATAGGGACAGACCAAATGGAAAATGCAATGAATGAGATAGAATTCCAAGTTTACTTGTTAATGCTAAAACACACTAGTTTGAAACAAAAAACAAATTAATTTTCCAAGTGAATGAAGAGAACCCTGCTGAGAATAGTAACACATCTGTCAACATAGTGAAACACCGGGAAAATTAATGTGAGTCTTGGGTCCAATTGCAGATTAAAAAAAAATCCTAAGCATTAGCCTATCAGGCGAGGATCATTTTGAGCAGGATCATTAAATTTTATAAAAAAGATTAACTTTCAATAAATCAATTCAGAGCAGGATCATTTTGACAACATCTCCCAAGTTGCATTGCTTGAAGGCAGGCAACAATCTAGAATCAAGACAACTGAATCATCATCAAATGTCAAAAAAATTGACAGTTTTATGCTAATTGCTCTACGCATTGCTCCTTTTTTATCAGGTCCAACTAGCTATACAAAAAATTATAAGAGGTGAGAAAGCTTATAGTTATAACCAGATGAAACCCAACAAAAATCAAATTACCATGTTTACAAGGTTTCTTCCAATCACATGGATGGTATATCCCATTGTCCCAATTATGGAGAAATGACGAAGGTTGTGTTGGGCAATCGATTACTACCATAAAACTGTCAGATCATTATGGCATAGACCAACATGCAGTCAAACAATGTCACAACAATAACCTCTCATCCAAAACATCAAAGATAGACAAAAGAATACCTAATTATTTAGTGAATATTCATATAAATTCTTATTAACACTGTTGGATTTATCCTCATCAAACATTCTGTTTCAAAACCATCCACCTACTTTCCACAAGTTGGGTCTTAAATGTTGGTTATCCTAGCAGGACAAAAAGGACAAAACCATGCCTCAAAAGGACACATCTTCTAATTTCTACCTCTTCCGATGAAACAATGACAATTCAAAACCTAGTTTGTTATTCACAATCAAGCCTGCCTTGCCGTACATTATGTGGCCTGAACCAAAATCCAAATGTTACCAGGAATTAAATTGCCAGCTCACCATAACTCCCAACCTTCACGATTGGTTCTAGGAGTAGGAAGTACATATGGATAATGCTTATTTTCAAGAAAGAAAGTATGTAAGTCTCCATAGAGTCAGATTTTACATGCTACCGTAAAGCATACCTTCTCATTGGATGGATCACTTGGATTTTCTAGACTTTTCTTGGACAGTCCTAAACTATTAAGGTCACCAATCTCACGCTCTTTGCTTTTCGTTGAGCCCTCTTTATGTTTCCTCTCTTGAAGTCTTTGGCTATTTGATGCATTAGCAACACGATCACTACGACTACTTGACCTTTCCTGCCTGGATCGTCTTTCATCAGCCATATATTGATTCCCACGGGCATAAGCATCATCACGCCCCTTATGATGTGGACTTCCTTCCTGAATTCGATCCCTTCTCTTCAGTTGGTCATTGTGTCGCACTGCTTCTCTAGATTGGTATTCTTTCTCAGAAAGTTTATGTTCATCTTTAGCACTAACATGGCTGACCCATGCTTTTTCTTCAGCTCCTCGTACACTTCTTCCAGAACTCCGTCCTTCTTCTCTTTCACGCTTGGGTATGTGTCCATCATGGGACTGTTTCATCCGATGCCACTCCTCCCTGTCTCTTTGCCTATCACCCCTCTCCCTCAATAGCCAGGCATCATCTTTCTGCCTGGTGGTGTATTGATCATCAGGGTAATCTCTACTTCTTTGTAGGTCATCTCTCTTACGCGGATCCAATACTTCATCTCTTTCTCGCCTGCGCCGACTAGCATGTGAAATTTCTTCATGGTCAATATGTTCCCTCCTGAGATATTCCTCATCCTTCCTTCTCTTGATATGGTAATCCTCCACCGTTTCATACCTAACCCTCATGCCCTCGTCTC
>NC_021160.2:27603289-27627416 GCF_000331145.2 Cicer arietinum | reverse complement strand
CTTTTCCCCTGTGTCTTGGGTCTCTTGCCCCAACATCCTTATCATAAGGAATCCTGTAGCTACCATTATCTAGCTGTTTTCTAGAATGAAGGCTGTCTTCTTTGTCGATTCTCTCAATTTCTCGAACCTTTGCCCTATCCCTCTTTCTAGGCTCATTAGTTCTGACCTTTCTGCTATAGACATCATCATCTCTCCTTGCCCAGTCCATGTCAGAACTGTCCCTATCTTTTTGCCGATCAAAACCGTCAATATTTGCATTCAATTGATGGGATGAGCCACGATGCCGGTCCTTGTAAGGGTATGATCCCTCTCTACCTCTAAGTACTATCCGATTTCTTTCAGGATCTTGTTTTCCATCATGCTCTTTTCTATAGAAACCCTGATCATTTTCATCTGGGTGCTGTCTAATGCTACCCAGATGTGTTGATCGTGGATCCTGAACTACTTCTTCCTCAAGACCCTCTTGTCGCTTCTGGTTATCTCTGCTGCTTGCTGATCTTGCTTTGCTGTTATCGCTGCTTCTGGCAGCTTTCAAGTCCTCCCAATCATCAACTTCATCATGCAAAGGTTGCTCAACTTGCGATGTCAAATTCTGCTGCTTTTCTATCCCATCCTTGAGGGCATCTACTTTGTCTACTGTATTTAAATCAATTTCTTCCTTTCCCAATCTGGGACTTCCATCAGCAGTCCCAGTATCCTCAAGCTCAGCATCTTTGTTCTCCAAACTGGACTCCCTTACATCCTTAATGACAGGAGATGGCAAATGTGTGCTATCTCTTCCTTCCATGCTTTCAACTGAATCTTCTTTTCTATTGTCATCTGTATTCAATTTTCTAATAGGACTAATAGGAAATTGACTACGCACTCCTTTTTGCATCTTCCTGTAAATACAAAAGCAAAGATACTATTCATAAACTGCAGATGGAGTTTATTACCATTACTTAACAAAAAAGGTGAATGAAAATGCAACAAAATGAGATTTTGAACAAGGACAGCACAAGAATGTACACATGAAAAAATTCCAAAATGCAAGAAAATGTTTCTAAGTAACTAACAAACCATTTTTATCTCCATAAAAATTTGATTCAAGTAAAACTATTTTTTTAATACATATCTTTTTTCCAACTGAAGATATGTACATTTCATTATGATCTACATTAAGCTCATAATTTGCTTCTCTCATTTAACGGTTCAATGAACACAATAAAGTAATTAAAGGCAACATCAACGTAGCTTATTGTCAGTCGTAATCAAGCTGTGATGGTTTAGAAAATCCCTTCCTATTACAACAACCTAACATGAATTAATCAGTTAATACTGAATTAAATCATAACTAGTTCATAGTGCATGGGCATGGATACGACTTGCAAAGACCCACAGTTGGATACATTACTGAGAATTTTAGACTTGCCTCATTCGCTGATTTCTCAATGGCTATCAAATGAAACAAAAATTATAGAACAAAGCACAACAGAGATGAAAACACAAGCATACAATATAGATAAGGATAAATTTCCTCTTTTAGGTAATATACACTGTTCAATACCTTTCCTCAGGAGAGGAGCTGAAATTGCCACCATAAGACCTAGGATTTTGGCCCCTTGAACCAGAGTATTCGATTGGCTCATCCTGTGGGAAGAACGAACTTTCATCTTCATTAGGTACATTAGAAGAAACGGAATTCAGAAATGGCATTCTTCTTCCTCCAAGCTCTTTCTTTTGTCGATTATAATCCTGCAGAATACCATCTGAGTACTCAGGCTCCAAACTTGGAATTTCATCTCCAGCTACATGGTCTTCTCTAAAATTCTCGCTCTGCGGTTCTCCATCCTCAGGTTGATCTTGGACACCTACTCCCACAGAGGAATCATCATCTTCAGTATCCTGTAAAACAATCTGTTCACAAAAAATACTTAGTAATTTGTACCCTGCATATGGAGGATATACCATAAAACGGGTTATCTCAAGATCCTGTATGTTTTAAGTGAAAAAAACCATCAAATACCTCAATGATTGCATCTGAATCACGCATTCGAGGAGGGCGGGTATCAATGGAAGGAAGACGTTCACCATAGCCACCTTCTACCTGTATTGCTCTACCAGTTGGCTGGTAGGAAATAAAATTATTTGAGTATGGAGACAGAAGTGGAGAAGCAAATTACCTACCACAAACATGTTACAGTATAATATTGGCCAGCATCAAGCAGGCCAAGAAGCAAAGATAGTTTTTATGGAAAAAATAAAAGTATTTCGACAAATACATACTATTGGTGGTCGCCCATGTCCAGAACCTTTCATAACATCACTTTGTCCCACATTGGATTTTAAAGAATTTGCATTTTCAACTGGAGTGTCATGTAAACCAGTAGCTGCAGCCAATTCAGGGGGCAAATCTGGATCATACTCCTGGAGTGAAATCAACTAGATGATTAATTTAATAAATAAAAAAATCATTGCTCCAAGACACCTCAGTAAAATAAGGAAGTAATTTAATATGAAGATCTTATACATGCTCTGCTCGACCACTCTCGTAAACACGGATCTTGCTTTGCATTGTAGACTCCAGGCGTAGTTGCTCCTAAAAAATGACATACAAGGATTTTCAGTCTACACTAAATTTGTGGAGAGTATTGAATGATATTAATAATTTTACCAGCTGTTTGCAATAATCTTTCCAGCTCTCCTCATTTAAACCAAAGTTGAAAAAATCTGATACATCAACACTCGGATATTTCCATGGTTTCTCCTCAAAACTCTCAATATCAACATCAAATATAGTCCTGAAAAATAAGTGGAGATTTATATAAGCATCAACCACGCACATAACTGAGATTTAGTTATACATCAACTGAAACATCAAAACGACGGAAATAAAAGTATCCTCCATATTACATAAAAGATGTCATGTATGTTCATTTGTCAGAAAACTCTAACTAAAATATAGATTTGTGCATGTGATGCAAGCTTCAAATATGAAAATGTTCAGCTAGTTTTTAAGGGAAGGTTCTGTTAGAAACCCTAAACTCAAGAATTGGATTTCAAAATAATTTGAGGAAGAACACTATTATTTAGAAAAAGATATGAAATAATAGGAGAGAATCTCTCCAAACAAGATACACAAGAGCGGATACGCTCCTCAAGGGCGAGAACACCCTTCAACAGGAATAAAATAGTCCAGGTGGTAGTCTTCCCCTTAGATAGCTAGTTATTAAGGTAGCGTTACCCAAGTGCTTAACTTATCAAGATTCAAATAAATAAAAAGCCATACATGAGCTAGCCTCTTTCTTTTCATTAATCATGTTTTTAGGATTTGAAACAATAAATTGCATTGCTACTCTACCATTTCAAAAATAACTTCTATATTAAGAATATGTTTGGGACACAACAGCTTTTTATTCTTTCAGAAGTTGCCAAAAAGGAGACTATTTCCCCAAAATAAGCTAATCCAAACATACATTAACAACTAATAACAGTCACAAGAAACCTAGTGTCTTGATACAACTAAAGATATAAAATACGGGTTCATAATTAAATATTACTTGTGAGAAGGAAGCGTGAACTCCAATCCACCACCGAAACCCCGCCCTGTGGCATTGTTGCCCCAGCTAGGTAGTCCAGGTGGTCTTTGCATACCAATAGCTCCTTTTATTCCAGGTGGTCTCCAATCCCCTCTACCACGACCAATCATGTTGGCAAGTGGACGAATCTGACCAGGAGGCCCTCCTTGAGCAGCAACAGTGGCTCCAGGCAATGTTGCACCAGGCCTAATATACTAAACAACAATAAAAGAAACAAATTATTAGATCTTTTCCATTTCAGAAAGCCATAATTACCGTATATCTATATGCAGACCATGGAAACAACTACCGCAGATCTAAAACAAATGAAAGATTCCATAGTACTCGGAAAAAACAGCTTTTCTGTTCTCTTCATGTAAAAATTTGTAGCTTTAAGATCAAAATTAATCTCAACAAAACTGAAAAGTAGAAAACACTTCCCCTAAAGTAAGGGTTAAACCACTGCTATTGAAAGGCTTAGATTATATTCGAACTATTAGCAATCCCCCTTGATTGGTAAGTTTGTAAATATTACTGTAAGCCCTCACCGAGGCCTGTGGTACACACCAGCCTCTTGAATGGGTTAGCCTCCCTAATCCTTACCCCCTTAACTATTTAATTCCTGAGTCATGAAAAATATAGCATTCAACCAAGATAAGCTTATCTATTTATTGATACACAAACAATAGATTAATGCTAGAAATATATACAAGCATAACCCAGTTGAAGAGGGAATAAACCTTTAAGTGGGATTAAATTTTATTGGGTTTAAATATAAATATTTCCATGGAGGCACCGCCACTGAAAGGTAGGCAACGAATAATTCATAACATGAATAAAATAATCTAGACAGAAGTAAATCAAATAATCAATAATTTAAGCAGTTTTACTGAACCATTGAGCTTAAATAAGAATCCAAAATCAACTACATATATATATCTCCAGTAGTACAAGAAAAAAGGAAACATATATAAAAATGATTATCAATGTTAGTAGCATCTATGTATATACACAAAATAGAGGGAACATACTTGCATGCATGCGTAGACACACATGCACACACAAATAAACAAATACACATGCATATATATACTCAAACTGTGGAGATGAATTCCAGAAGTTTGGGGAAAGAATTAATTCACTATTCTCTTTGTCCCATTATGAAATTCATATTAGTAAAAAATGTCCCAAAATTAGTGTCACTTTTACCTTTTAATGTAATATTAAATATTTTTTCCAATCCAAACCTCTAAGTAATACTATGTACATTACTCTCAAGTCATAATCCTCCATTTAGCCTTTATGAAAATGGTGAATATACCTATTAATAAGGTTAATTTTGTAAAATTGCTGTTCTCTTTAGTTCAATTATAGCTTCTCCTTACTTTGTGTGGAATAATCTAGTGTGACACTGATAATAAGATAGAGGGAGTATATAATATGAAGCACATCTTTAATAGCAATGGATAGCGGCCGATAGTAAAAAACACTATAGCAGGATAGCACATAGAACGATGACCTCTCTGTAGCAGCCACCGGGCATTCTGCTCTGCTCTACCATTAAAGCATGCTACTGAAAACACTAACAACAAAAATGTTTCAGTGGCATCAAAAATTGAAAGAGGCATTGCCTTGTTCTTCTATTTATCCTTTTGGAATGTTTTGTGGATCAAGAGTTAGCTGTAAAACTAACATGCCTCTACAATTTGTAGAAGACCCACTTTCAATTTAGACAGCTTTTCTCAAAAGGCAGAACTTGTAAGGTATCAAAATGTGTCGATTCCCCACAACCAAAAAACCAATGAATGTACCATAAAATAATACTTATGTAGCAAAAAAGCTCCACACTAATCTAATAAGGAGATTTGAAACTTTATTAGAATCACTAAAAAAAACCATTAAAAATTCAAATTGGTTTGGATTTGAAATATAATAAATCTGAAACAACAATCATTAGGTCTAGAATCAACTTTCAAAAGCACCTATACCTCCTCCCTCCAAAAGGAAACATAAGAACAAGAGTAGACAGAAAGTAAAGATTAACAGCATGTTAGTTACAAAATCATTAGCCATTAAAATTGATTCTTGAGGAAGCAAGAGATCCCTTGCTTTGGAAAAAATTGTAAATCGTACCATTGAAATCGTGTTTTCTCGGTTTGCAGGAAAAACAATCTAAACAGCGTGTTTGGTGGGAATCCCAGCTTGTGTTCACCGCACGGTGACACTGCGGGAACAAACGGTCACTAATCTCTTCACAAGAATCACAAAAATGCAGAGCCAGGTGATTACCAACAATCAGGGAACACTAAGTCTATCACATTCATAATCACACAGAAGAATCAGGAAGAAAATAATAATGATTTTATGACTCACATGTTTTTTAGGATGAAAGGGTGTTCAACATTAGTAAATACCACCTCTTATGGGCTTGCTTCACCCCGAGGACCCTTAAATAAATTATGTTCAACAAGAAAAGAAAGCAATGAAGGTTCCAAGCAATGACACCAAACTAATTTTTTTCCGCATAGTTTTATCAATAGCTGAATGCAGAAAATAGTGAAAAAGCAAAAATCCGCTATGACAAATAGCAGATAACGTTGCGGGAAAATAGCGGAATCCGCATTGCCGTTGAAATAAATCAATTATATATATAAATAAAGTAGTGTTGCATACAAATAAAAAAGCTGCATAAACATAATTTTTTTTAAAAGTGACATAATTTAACTCAAAGGGTTGAAATAATAAAATAAAAAAACAGGCTGAAAGAATCACTGAGGAACAGAACAAGATTATGTACATTTGACAACCAAGTAATTTAGTGCAAGTGGTTAATGAGCTTCAATTAAGGACGAATCATTCAGGAGAACCTAAGTTTGAGGAATTGTTCATACATAAAATCATAATTCTTGATATAGGATCTTTCCACATAAAAAGAGAATCTTTTGTTACAATCAAAACAGAAGTTATATTTATTATTCAAGAATCGAAGTCGATTTACTTTATAAAAAGAAGATATCAATGAACTTTGATAAAAAGGTTTCATGGGATTCAGCCAATTGTCTTGATCGTGGGATATCATTGAGAAATTGAAATCCAATGATTTGCTTCTATTATGCAATGAGTCAACCATCAGATCCTGGATGGAACAATTCTTGGTCAGGCTTTACTTACCTCCAGGCCAAACTCTAGATTACTAGGGTCCCATTCCCCTAGGAACCAGAGGGTTAAAAACAAAAACTAAATAGGGGAGATAAATGAGAGAAAATGAAAAAATTTAGAAGAGAAGAAAGAAAAAAATAAAAGAAAGGAGATAAACAAAAATAAAATGAAAAAGAGGTGAAAGAAAGGGAGAAATAAAAAAGCTGAAAAATTGAAGAAAAATGAAACCAAAAAAACATATCTTTGTTATATGAGAAGGAACTCACTAGAGTCGATCCTAAACGCCTCTAAAATTATCCTTTTTCCACTATCTTTAATAGTCATAGAGTATCTGATTTCAGTGCTTTTCCCAAATTCCGCTATGCAATAGCGCTATAACGCCACTATTGTGGTTATTTAACAACAACTACAACACTTTCACCACGCAAACATTTGGCTGTGCTCATTTGGTCCTCGAACCCAAGCCTCAGTACACCATTAAACCAAGTAGAAAGTGCATTACTGCTTGCACAAACTATTATGAACTGAAAACACAATAAATTTCAACAATTTTTGATTTTGGATAAGCCCCGCCAAAAAAATTCAACAGAATGCAACAGAAAATCTTTTCCCAAGCAAAAGATGGTCAGGTAGGCCAACTAAAATCACTCACATCTTACCAGGAATCAAATAAATTTGGGTGTACAATACTAGCAACGAGGTTTAATCCAATCAAACCATGCAAACTACCAAAGCTCCTCTTTACTAACTAGCCCAATCTTAAGGCTTTCATCATTATAAAAATTATAGTTGATAAACAAATCCATTTAGCTCTTCATACTTGTTTTTCAGCTTTTCACAACAGAGGCTCGCCAAAGAAACATAAATTGATATAATTTAAATAATGAAATTTCAATTTAAAATGGCCTACAAATTACAAAGCCATCATATGCAATTCAACTCAACTCATTCATAATATAAAAAAGAAAACCATAAATGGGCAAATACCCTTTCAAGAAACTGACCTTGAACTGGGAATGAAACGGATGATACCCATGAACATGATTGCCATAACCAATTTTGGGCACAACGGGCACGCCACCTGGACCGGTGACTGCCTTGCCGGGTTCCGCCGCATCTTTCCTCTCACCATCCGCCAGAACATTAGCAGTCTCCCCCCACTCTTGCTCCTCCAAACCCTGATTAGGTTCACCCGCTACAATCACAAGACCACCATCTTCATCTTCGTTGTCGTCGTCATCCACCACCCCACCCTTTTCCATCACCATATGATTGTCATCGTTCAACACTATCTGCAAATCATCGTCACTGTCACTGTCCCAATCATCGTTCCCACCATCGAAACCTCCTCCGCCTTCGTCCGCCCTCCGGAAAGCCTCATCCACACCTTCGCCGCCAGATAATCCTGGAATAATAGGCTCTGAGCCTCCGCCATCTTCATCCTCGATGTCAAATTTAACGTCTTCTCGATCCATCGGATCGTTGCCTTCAACCACAACATCACCGCCATCGTCAACCGCGACTGGTTTTGAATCTAGCGAAGCTTTATCTGCAGGTTGCAGAAGAACCCTAAAGCCGTCAGGTGATTCCGCTTTCTTAAGAAGAGGCGGCACATGTTCTGTTGGGTCAGGAGGGGAGATTAGATCGGGTGCATCGTTATTAGAGTGGGACGAGGCGCAGGGGATCTGATTGAGATCGATGGAGGAAGTGTGACTCTGGTGAGGCGCAGAGGGTGAGGATTCGGTGGCAAAGGGACGGAGAACGTCGGTATACAAATCCCCGAACTCGTCGTCGTCTTCCATGACAAATAGAAGAGAATTTTGGACAGAGGAAGAGAGAGGGATTTGTGTGTTTTGTTGAGGAGGGTTTTGAGGTTCGGCAACTAGTGCCGAAGCTGGCTAGTTCAATGGCCCAACATGCCTTCCTCTCGGTTTTTTTTTTTTTTTTTTTTTCTTTTTTGGATAAACCCCTTTTTTTTTTTTTTTTTTTTTTTTTAAAAAAAATTTTAAAATATCTCAAAACCACTTTTTTTTTTTTTTTTAGTTCTATAATAATAATTATAAAAACATAAAATTAATTTAAAAAAAAAAAAATCACCATTATTTTTCTTAATAATTTATTATATACATAAATTTAAAAAGTTGATTGTTGTCATATTATACTCGTGATCTTTTATTCTATTATGTTCTCATCAACTATCAAAAAAGTTGAACAAACATTTATATATATATATATATGAGATGTAAACTAATTAGAGATGTTATCTTCTATTTTAAGATTTATCTCTTAAAATATATCGAGAGCATACTTCCTCTAAGAGATAATAATACTTACATTTGATCGAGTTACCTCAATCCCAAGAAAGTAAGGTAGAGGACTAAATTCAAAAACAAAAATTTAGAGAGACTAAAATCAAAAAGTGATATATTTGTAGAGACTAAATACATATTTAAACTATTTTGAAATAGGTATTGTTTTAATGTGTTGATACATTGATAATCATCACTATGTCATCAACATTGTAATATCTCGACTTTTCAAAACATTTTAATTCATTAAATTCTATACTAAAAGGCATATTAAATTAATTTAGCATGTGTTGTTAGAAAAAAAAAAACAAAGAAACGACTAATTGTTCTCAAATTTTTTATTTCGTTTTGCTTCAAACGATTATGTTGAAGAAATAATTATGTTGCTCTGCTATGTATTTCTTAACATCCAAAAAACATTAAGTATGGTGTGGATTTTTAAGTTACTAAACTAGATGCATAAAGTAAAGTAAATTGGTAAAGATAAAGATAGTTTAAAAAACTTGTTTGATTGATGTGTGTATCAGAAAAATTATAAGTTGTAGTATTTATAGGCAAAACTAATTCTACATGTCATAAATTATGGCCTACAACCATGTTCAGCTAATTACGCGTGTGATAACTTTTAATTTAGGAAGTTTGTGGCGCCCCACAATCGACTTGTTCTCGTTTTTCTTCAGCCTTCTACGTTGACATTAAATGTGTGTTCTTTTTCTGTTATCATGTCTCCATGTTGTTCTCAGCGGCACTTAAAACGTGGAAGGTGAGTGTAATTGTTGAATTATCATGTTGTAGTGGGCTTTGACTCAGTCTTGGACTTTGACAATTCTTGTGGACTCTGGTAAACCTGAGAAACACTCGACTTGCTCCTATTCGACTACTTCCTACGCAATTGACTTTCCTTCGGCTAAGGGTAACTCAACTACCCTAAAATTCGATTGTTTTCCGTTCTCGGCTAAACAATTATTTATTTATAGGTGTAAACAAATGCCTCTTGTGTCACATTACCGGGTAGTTGATTGCTTGTAAGATGATGCAACACAAACATTAATTATTGTGCATGAACAATGGCATCATTATGATGTAAAACAAAAAAAGTAGTTAGTACAAACTCTATCTCGACTTGTGAAAGGGCTAAACTTAATGATACCTAATGATTAATTAGTATAACGGTAACCTTGATTATTTCAACTAATCCAACTTGATTTTTGCTTACTTATTGGAATATAAACAACTTAAAGCGATTTCTTCGTTCTCCCCTTCTTGCTATATATTTCCAATAACTACTCTTTTGCTCTTTCCACTCTTGTGCCCTTTGCTCTCTACAACTTATCTTCTTAAATTCTAATTTTCCTTTCAAAACATGTCTCCATCTGGTTCACAAATCCCTAACCAAAACGTGAAACACATTCTTGGTGTGTATTGGTCCATTCAAGATCATCTCACTTTGTGTTTGTATACGGCTGATGTAGCAATTGAACCCTTCTTCATTGACCTTGTCGGCTCTAAACTTCCCTTAAGTTGTGTGTGGTTTGGTGTCGATGGGAAACCTAGTGAATTTAGAACACATCCATGTCCAACTCCTGAGTATGTCAAATGATTCACTTGGATAACTTTAGAAAAGGAGCACAACAGGAAAATATGGGGCATATATGACATGATTATGCTCTCACAAGTGGACATAAGCTTCAACAGAACCACTTGTTTGGCCTCCTCAGTTATTGGTCAATAATTCTAATTTTATTTCCTTTTTCCTTGGGGTGTGATGACCTCGATTATTCTTGATGTGGCAGTGATCATTGGTTTTCCCTTTGTCGGAGTTGAATCCCTTACGACTCATGATGCCCCAATCCCATTATTGGGATTTCACTTTTCAAAATCTACTACCAATTATGCCTCATTCATGGTACATGAATATGTTGACTCTTGCGATGTCTCAAATGTATAGCACAACACGTTTTTGTAGTATTGGTACATTAGATTCTTTGTTTGTACTGGTTCTGTAGCCATCGTTCAAGAGTTGCAGTTGTATGTAACCTTGCTTCAATTGAACCAAAGCATAAGTTAAGGCTCTTTATTCCTTTCTTCATTCTACTGTTCGTTGCACATTATTTTAGAACGACTAAAGGAGATGAAAAAGACAAAGATGATAATTGGGCCTATTTGGTTCCTACATTTTTGTTTTAGACTTTATTTCCCTGAGTTTTTAGATACTTTTGAAAACCTTGACTCGATTCCTAAGGATAGTTGTGTCTTATGGAGATGATTAATCCATCTAGCAGGTAATGACCTATCACCATGCATAGTAGTTGAACAACTAATTTCTCTAAATCGGATATCATCCTATTGGATCCCCATCTTCTTGGAAGGTTGTAGTCTAGATTAGATGTTTGACGCGAGAATAAACAATCTTTCCCCTCGGGGTCAAGCTTCCGTAAATGAGAACTGAGCTAAGATTTTGACACCTAGAGACTTGTTATGTGATTTGAAGCTAGAAAACTAGAACAACAAGATTTTGGTGGAGTGCTACAACCCCCAAAGTGTAGCTGGGCAATTTGGACTCTTATGACACATCCCCCTCGACTATGAATGAATCGCTCCTAAAGGTTCATGCATTTTCCATGGCAGTGTTTCTCAATCTCCTAGGGGAATCTAATGCATTTGCCAATTGGTGGCCATTTATCAAGATAAGACTTAAGGAATAAGCCTTTTGTCGCTACTTATCTCTTCTGAAGCTCTTAAGTTCTAGAGATGATTTGATTGATACGGTAGAGCCTATCAACATGCCATAATCTTCCTTCAAATGATCCACTAGAAGCAAGGCCCCGTCAACTAGCCAAAAGGGTAAATTAGTAACTCTTTACCTTCTTAGCTTACCAACCTTTAGTTCTTTTCTTCTAACTTTGTTTTGCCCTTTCCATTATAGGTACAACTATTGTAGACTAAGAAAAAGGAAATAGACCAACTCCCAAGAAAAGGAATAAACAAAGTGGCATTCACATCAATGAACCTTTGGATCCCTGTAGTCTCCTAACTTCTATCGGGTTCCTTATTAGGGTTAAAGTCCTTCATGTAGAATGGGAAACCCAAGAAAGAGGGGTTTGAATTGTGTTTCTTTTTAAAATCTTTTTAATATGATTAAGCTATAGTAAAGAAAGCAAGACAAATGAGCAGGAACATAACAGAAAAACACAAACAATTTATCATTGTTCACCACCAACATAATAGTTGCATCCAATCCCTTCGACCTGAATAATTTAACCCAATAGTTCACCAAATAATAACACTTTCACTAAACACCTGCTAGTCAAACTAACTATGTTCAAGTTTTCTCAACCGTCTAGCTTAGTACAATCAAGCTGTTGAGGAAGGCAACCTTCTAGCTTAGGTTATAAGAGAATAGGTTTAGGTTTTTCTAAGATAGCTCTTACAGGAGAATGTTTAAAAATTTGTTCTTTTAGAAACTTTTCTTAGCACTTAAGTAAAACGAATGATTCAGAGCAAGAGCGCAGAGAAGGACGTGTGTGCTTATAGCTTGTGCATTTCTTATTTTTCCAGTGAGGAATGCACGTCCTTTTATAGAGATTGTTTAGGGTTTTTGGTTGTTGTCCTGAACTCAAGAAATCAGCACAAGTCATGAAGTTTCGTACCATATGTTTTGAGATTAATTTTCCATAGAAAACTTTCGAAAATATATTCTTGTAATTGATTCATCGTATCTTGGTATAAAGGCGAGGAATCTTAGGGTACGATGATCAGAGCATGTCTTATAGACCTTCAGACAAGTGGTAGATTCAAGATGTTCATTAGATGATGCATAAATGCTTTGTCTTCTTTGGAACATTGACTTTCATCAAAACATTGACTTATTTTAGAGCATACATCATGAATAAGAATCAAACGATCAAATACTTGATGTGATTATCAAAGGCAAACAATCACTTGTTTATCAGGTTTATTAGAGGCAGAAGAATAAAGTATAGTTGTGTTTAGCAGAGGCCACTAAAACAGAACATATCATATCATGTATTTCTAGAGTCACCAGAACAAGAGCATTGCTTGCATTATCAAAGTCAACTGAAACATAGTGTTTCTTGCATTAGTAAAGGCACGTGACAAAGCACTTTCACCAGACTTGAAAAGTGGAGTAAAGCGAAGTCTCGTTGTTCCTTTGTCTTAGTCCAATTATTAGAGGATATGCCATAAGAACCTATAAGATTAACTTGTTCTAGGACCTTCACACTTAATCAAATCATTAGTGCATTAAATTGTTCCCATAAACTGATTTTTTTTTTATCATCAAACAAGTGAGGGGCATAGTTCTTCAAACCAACTTGGTTCTAACACTTTAGTCCTAAAAAACAACCTTCAAGCAAGCATACTTAGATCTTGAGGGAGAGAGGAAAACATCCCTTCAAAGCAAACATAATATGGAAGATAAGGTAAGTTTCCATATTGTTAAGCAAGAAATGGGACGGTTACAACTAGAAGCTTTGTAGTTACCCAACATCATCAAAGTAGCTAAATTCGAAGAATGAGTTTATATATTGAATCAACTCGAATTGATGGTGAGCTAAAATCCTTATTGGCTCAAAAGGCATGTCTTGACTTAGCCTTTGCTGCCAGACAAGAGGGTTTGAAGTTCAAACGTAAGGCTTGGGAAAATTTTGTCCCTTCTTAGTTAAGGCTAGGGCTTATGCTCGTGCTCTTGTTCCCTCAATTGCACCACATTTATCTATGGCAACCAAGCCAGCTTTAACTGAAGCGGTTGAGGAACCAAAAGTTTCTAAAGTTGCAGTAGCAGATGCCTCTCATATTGAGGAGGTAGCGAAGAAACCATGACAAGGAAACCACTATAGGTCTAACCAATTAGGGCTTTATTCTTGTAACTTTCTAACCAGCTAGGTAGTCAACTTGTGGCTACCAATTTTTCAAACATTAAATGGAAATCTTTATGGTTTTTTCTATTCAATACTTTTCCAAATAGTAGGATATTATTTCTTTAAGTATTTTCCTTTTATGCTTCTATGTAATTCTTCACCCTCCATATTCATTAGCCGATAAGATCATCTAATAAAAATGTTGCTTACAATGAAGGTTCCTTCCAAATTTGGCGACCATTTTCTAAACTTAGGGTGTTTATTCCCAATTAGTAAAATGGTTTTCCAAACTAAGTCACCTTCCACGAATCTTTTAAGTTTGATTCTATTGTAAAAATTTTCCATTTTGATCTTTGAATTTCAATCATGGTTAAAGCCATTAGTCGATCCTCATCCAGGGAATCTAGTTCCATTAACATAACTTGTTAATACTCATCCATGCTAAGTTTTATTTGTTTATCAACTCTAACTAAAGCTATGTTAATTTCCAATTGGAGAACTGCATCATGGCCATAGGTGAGCTGATAATCGGTGAAATTTATTGTTGTAGTTTTATAATTCCAAATGGTCATAAGAACTCTTGTAGGGTCTCCCGTCACTTATTCAACTTATCTTGAATGTTTTTATTAATCAAGTCAATGATGATTTTATAGGTTGCCTCATCTGGAGTAACAATGTCAATTACAAGAAAGGGGGTTTGAATTGTAATTGTCCCTTTTTAAAAGTTCCTGTTAAAATTCAAGATTGATCTTGGTTATAAACGAAGAACGTTTTTGGTTAGTGAAAACACACAATTTTAACTTACCTATATAAAACTAATTAGAAGATAAAAAGTAAATAGAGAAAAGGGAAAATATATGACACAAAGATATAATATTGTTCACCCAATACGGGTTATGTCCAATCCTCACAATTGTCAGATTTTCCATTTAGTGCTCAAACTAAGATCGTTCTTGGTTTTCACATAGCTTTTACATATCAATCTTGATTTGTTACAAAGTACTACCCTTCTACCTTGAAAGGATTTCCACATGTTACCTTTCACTCTTTCAGAAAGGATTTTTACACATTACCTTTAAAACATAAAAGGATTTTTACAAACTACTCAATCAATTTCAACAATATAGTCTTGAGTTACAAAGTGATGATATATAGAGTGGTAGAATCTGAGTATGCTCAACTCGTGTTTGAGAATAGATTCTAGGATTTAGAACTCAGTGAAATTGATTCGAATATTATGTTAAGAACATAACTGAAACTTGAAATGATTGAGAAACTCAAGAGAAATCGAATATGATTGTATGAGTGATGTATTGCTTGACACTTAAAGCTCTGATATGTTCTTCATCTTGAGGCTTTAATTTATATACTTCAAGAAGGCTAATGACAGCTCATTTGACCGTTGAGAATAGTCTAGTTGTCATGTGTCAGTAAGTAGATAAGATCAACCATAAAGCAAGAATGTTCTTGCTGAAAGTAGGAATGTTCTTGTAAACCAAGAACGATCTCCATTTTTGCTTTGTATCACACGTGCAGGCTATTAGAAAGTACAACAGAAGTGTCCAATCTAGCATGTCAATTTTGTACTTCATGCTTGTTTAACTTGGAGAATTATCTTGCTTTATGAATTATGAAGGATAGTCTTTTGCCTTTGTCTTTTGGAGTGATTCTTATACTGAGTTGATCCTTGTATATTTCTAGTGAAATTTTGGAACGAATTGCAAATCCTGGATCTAATCTTTTCTTTAAGAATCTGATCATTCTTGTTATTTTAGAAATGTGGAGAATGTTCTTCGTTTTCTAGAATTCTGTCAAGAACGTTATTCGTTTCTCTAAATTAGCTTGATTTATTTTAATATGACCTACTTTGTAATGCTTGTTACCTATCTTTGATTAACACACTTAAACACACATGTTAAATAACAAAACACTTAGAATCATAATTAGAAGTCTTAATTAACCTTTGTTTAATTATCATCAAAATATTAATTTGCAATTTTGTCTCAATAATCTTCCTCTTTTTGATGATAACAAACATGTTAATTCAAATTTTAATTTTGTTTCTAATAATAATAATCATAAAGAGCTTTTAGTTAAAAAACTCACCCTCAAAATGTGCTAATCATTTGAACTAACATATAATTTTCATCAATATAACAATAATGTTTTAGTCATACATATGGTTCAAAAACAAAAAATACATAAGTAATCATACAAAAGGACTTCTAATCTACTTAAAATCTAAGAATTACTTCTCCTCATTTGTCATGGCTAAAAGGAATAGGAGAATAAAATCATTTAAGTTTGAATAACATCGATGGGGAGGATCCCTCAAATGATGAAGACAAAGACGATTGCGGCATTTCTAGAAAAGTCGGAAGATGACTAGGCAAAGAGACTCAAGACCCAACTTTGGAGCAAGTTGGTTAGCCATCTAGTCCCTCAAAATAGCTTGCTCTTTGTCCTGCTGAGTTTATCTCGTAATTATGGTTTGGAGAGCATCAATATTTTTGGGGATTTCTTTGTAAGTCTTGCATGTTTCCTTCTCCATCTTTGTTCTTTTGAATGAGTGTTGATCATCTTCGATGGGAGTGAATATATGGGTATTTTAATATGGGACTTCAGTGGTGCAAAAAGATGATAAAGTGGCAAATGAAGTGTTAATTTGAGAACGGGAGCCAGTAGGAGCGGAGTGGTGCGACACTGATGGACCAACAATGTCTGAATCTGGAAAAACCAAATATTGACTTATTCCAAAAATGGAAGAACTGGTTTTTTTGGGTGACATGAAGGTTGGTGACATCAAATTGTTTTGTTGAATTTGAAGTGGATGACATATATCACTTTGTAAAACTAGAGTAGTGAGAGTTTGAGAGGTAGGAACTACAGGGGATACCTAATCTAAGAGTGGATTCAAATTTTGTGGAATAGTAGTAGTAGGAGAACATTCTTCAACATTTTGTTGAGGGGGAGAACATTCTTGATGTGAGGGTTGTTCAACATTTGTTTGTACTGCAAAGGTGTGGACAAATCTTTTTCTTTTAGTGGTAGATGGAGTGAAGATAACTTTAGGTGAATGTGGGATGGATGAAATTCGTTTCATGTGAGAAATGTTCTTGGGGGAAATTTTGATATTTTAATTCGAGATGATTCTATCATCAAAAGGATATTAAAATATCTAAAGATTGTAGAGAAAACCATACCATAAGGGACATTATTTCTCTTGTAATCCTTGTTGATGGCAGCAATCATGTGGGATAGATTTAAATTCTTGTAGTGAAGAAGATAATAAATGACTAAAGCATCATTATCAGAAACATATTCATAACTGCCACAATATGGTAATATGGAGTGCTGATTGATGTTGTTAAATTTTTTTGGAAAAGGTTTTAGATATATTGTGAAGAAGTTTGTGGACCCAGCAATGAACAACTCTCGAAACACTTCCTTTTTGGTAATGTTTAAGACTAAATACCAATTTTTTTCAAAAATTGTTGGTCCTTCAAGTGGTAGTTGGAGTATTTTAGTAAGAGTACAATGAGTGAGGCGCATTTCAATACCTTTCAGTTTCGAAATGATGAGTGATTTATCTGCAAAGGCTTTAGCTTTGCAGTAAAAGGCTCAAATGACCTCAGGATAAAAACAGTCAAATATTTGAAGGAATTTGGTCCATTCAAGGGCATTAGTATGATGTTTAATAAAGGATCCTTCATATTGGAGGTTTTCAAAAATGAAAACCCGACGAATGCCAATTGGTCTTTAAGCCCATTTGTCATTGTAGAGTTTCTGATGTTTTGAAGGAATCAAGGGAGAAATGAGGATTTTGGAAGAGGACAATTTGTTTGAGGATTTGGTGGTTGCAGTTTTGGAAGATTTTGTGGGTTATGGGTTTAAAGTTGAGTAGAGAACGTTCTCGGGTTTATGGTTTGGATGAACAACCTTCTTGGTTTGAAGTTTTCTTAGTAGGTTTTTTATGGTTTTTAAATTTTTGAGAAGTCGTAAATTGTGAGAGTGGTGGATAATTTGGAGTGAGGAATCTTTGGTTTAGGTTGTGAGGGGGGATGGTTTTGGGTGGAATCATCTTGGAAGGTGATTTTTGGGATGTTTGGGATTTTAGGGGCGTAGAGAGTATGGAGGGTAAGCATGTTTTTGATGAGGGTGTTGATGTTGGTTTGGGAATCTTTGGTGATGGTGTAGGTTCAGACTCATCATTAGAGAATGTATAAAT
This sequence comes from Cicer arietinum, assembly GCF_000331145.2. Lineage (NCBI taxonomy): Eukaryota > Viridiplantae > Streptophyta > Magnoliopsida > Fabales > Fabaceae > Cicer > Cicer arietinum. Next base: position 27,609,283 of record NC_021160.2, on the reverse strand, counting down.
TGTTGAATATGTTTTTTTGTTTTGGAGGTATCAATACCTCCCAATATTCGCATTGATCTTCGTTTAGAAGATGAAGTGGTTGAACTAGGGTTGAGTGTTTTATGAAGATGGGGTGGAGCCTGATTGATCGAGGGAGTTGCACATTGAAATCATGGAGGAAGAAAGGTGGAGAGTGGAACAAGTGTAATCGGTTGGAGGCTTGACTCTGGGGACGATGACAGGTAGTCAGAGAATGTTCTCTTTAAAGAAGAATGTCGAGGTGTTGGTCTGGATGGAGGTGACGGTGAACGAGTTGGTGATGGTGTTCGTGACTGAGGGTTCTTGTGTGTTGTTTGCCTTTGTTCGAGCCATTTTTGAGAAAATGAAAGGTGAGGATGAAGGAGGCAAATAAATGATATTTTTTCAGAAAAAGTGTGAAGTTGTTGTTTAGTGGAGAAAAATGAACGATTTTGAACTTTTGTAGTTGGTTTGTGAGAGGAGAGTGTGCCACGTGTGGGATTTGATTGATTGGGCAGACGTTATTGGGAATGAGAAAAGTGGAGATGATGTGGTAGTAATAGGCATGGGTTGCCGTTACTTTTGATGAGTGGCAGAAGAATGTTCTTGAGTTGTTTGTTAAAATAGACTCGAACGGAGAACGTTTTCCTATATGACTAGAATGTTCTGGTTTCATTTTTTAATGATCCTGAGTGGGATTTTTGATTATTTTTAATCTTTCTTTGATTGATTTAAAATTTTCTTTAAATAGAGGCTTTGTAAACATGTCAGCTAACTGATTCTTTGTATCAACAAAGATTAATTCAATTTCCTTTTTATTCACATGATCCCTAAAAAAGTGAAGTTTTATTTCAATATATTTAGATCTGGAATTTTGAATAGGATTTTTAGACAGATTATTGACAATACTATTATCACAGTAAATTGAAGTATAAGAATAACTTACTGAAAAGTCTTCAAGTTGATTTTTGATCCATACAACTTGGGAGCAACAATTTGCTGTTGAGACATATTCAACTTCAGTGGTTGATAGAGCAATCGTGTTTTGCTTTCTACATGACCAGCTTATTAATGTTTTTTTAGGAACTAACATGCGCCACTTATGCTTTTTCTTTTGATCTAATCGTCGACATAATCAACACCACAATAAGCTACAAAATCTAAATGAGAACATTTGTTATACCAAAGGCCAAAATCAGTAGTACCAATAAGATAAAGAAAAATTCTTTTCACATCAGTTAAATGTGATTCTTTTGACGATGATTGAAACCTAGCACATAATCCTATTGCAAAAACAATACCAGACCTACTTGTAGTTAAATATAATAAAGAACCAATCATACCCATGTATTCTTTTTCAGAAATTGATTTTCCATTTTCATCTTTGTCTAATGAAGAGGATGGATGGATGAGAGTAGTCCTAATTTTGGCATCACTTATTTTAAATTTTGTTAAAAGATCCTTTATATATTCTTCTTGACATATGAAAATTCCATATTTATGTTGCTATATTTGCAATCAAAGAAAATACTTCAATTCTCCCATCATACTCATTTCAAATTCACTTTGCACGAGATTTGAAAATCCCCACACATTTTTTCATTAGTTGATCCGTAGATAATATCATCAACATACACTTGAACAATAAGTAGATCATTTTTATTTGTTATCTTGAAAAGTGTTGTGTCGATGTTTCCTTGGGAAAATCCATTTTTGATCAAAAAGGAGCTTAATCTTTCATACCATGCTCTAGGAGCTTGTTTTAGTCCAGATAAAGCTTTAGTAAGTTTAAAAACATGATTTGGTTTCTTTTGATCTTCAAAACCAGGGGGTTGACGAACATAAACATGTTCATTTAAAAAACCATTTAAGAATGCACTTTTAACATCCATTTGAAAAAGCTTGATAAGTTTTTGAGATGCATATGCAAGAAGAATTCGTATAGCTTCTAACCTTGCAACCGGAGCAAAGGTTTCATCATAGTCTATACCTTCTTGTTGATTATAACCTTGAACAACCAACCTTGCTTTATTTCGTACAATCTTACCTTCTTCATCTAGCTTGTTTCTGAATACTCATCTTGTTCCAATTATTGTTTGATCTTTTGGATCTGGAACAAGAGTCCAGACTTTATTCTTCTCGAATTGAAGAGGTTATTCCTTCATTGCTTCAATCCAAGATTGATCAATTTTGGCTTCTTTGATGGATTTTGGTTCTATTTGGGATATCATAGCCATGTTGCTGTTGACATCATCTTTAAATGACATTCTTATTCTAATCCCATCAGTAGTTGTATCTCCAATAATTTGATTTTGAGGATGATCACCTATTAGTTTCCAACTTCTAGGAGGAGTTTGAAATGGAGATTGTTTATCAATCTCGTTTTCCTGGGGAACAATTTATTGTAACTGTCCAGATTGTTCTTCCTCCTCATCATCTCTTTTTCTTAAATCAAGGTTAGCAAACTCATCAAATAATACATGCATACTTATTTCAACCATTTTAGTTTTCAAATTAAAAATACGATATCCCTTAGATTCGGTTGAATATCCCTTTGAAAGCATTAAATGCATCATCCTTTTGTTTTAAAAATAGTACCCATGTGTATCTAGAAAAATAATAAACAATAACAAACCGGTATTTCATACCTCCTAGACTAGTGGTTTTGATAGGACCCAAAAGATCAATGTGAAGTAGTTCAAGAGGTTTTTTAGTTGATATAAAATATTTTGAATGAAAATTACTCTTAACTTGCTTTCCTTTTGCACAAACTTTACATATTTTATCCTTATCAAAGCTTATCTTGGGATGTCCTCTAACAAGATAAAATTTTGATAAATTTGAAATTGTTCTCATACTCACATGTCCAGTTCTCTTATGCCATATCCATTTGTCTTTGTTAATGGACATGAAGCATGATTCAACTGATAATTATTCAATGTATAAAATATAGAGATTGTTGTTTCTAGATGCAGAAAATAAAATCTCACTAGAGTTTGTCATTTTGACTTCAGATATGTTTGGTTTAGAAATAACTTCAAAGACATTATCACAAAGTTGACTAATGCTTAGAAGATTATGTTTCAACTCTTCAACATATTGAACATCATTAATTTTAGCATAATTTACCTTACCTATGGTACCTTTACCTTTGATTTTTGCTTGATCACTGTTTCCGAATGTTACTGACCCTCCATCCTTTTTAATGAAGGACATAAAGTATTGTTTATCATTCGTCATGTGTCTTGAACAACCATTGTCCAAGTACCATGGCTTTTTCTTTATACTTTGAGAACCAACCTATAGTAGATGTTACAAATTTTTTAAGTACCCATTTTGTCTTGGGTCCTTGAGGGTTAATTGTTTCTTTTATGTTGGATTTTTTATAGTAACATTGTGATTCATTATGTCCAATTATTAAGCAAAAAAGAGCATTTCCTTATTAAAGAATGTTCTTGTGTGTATCAGAATGTTCATCTTTTTTGAAATTTTGGGAATGTCGTTCTTGTTTGTTTGCAAAATGTTCTTAGGGTTTAAATGACCCTTTTGCTTTCAATTTTTCATCCTTTTTTTTTTATTTAAGAGCGTTCTTGTTTGTTTGCAAAATATTTTTAGGGTTTAAATGACCCTTTTGCTTTCAATTTTTCATCCTTTTTTTTTTATTTAAAATAACAGGGATATTCTAGATGTCCAATTTTTTGTACAATATGAACATCATGTTTTACACTTGTCATCCTTTCTTTTAGGAACAAAAAAGTTTTCATACATTTTTTAATTTTGAATTTTGTCAAAACGAAGTCGAAGAATGTTCTGTCTTAAGAAGAATGTTCTACTTTTGAGAAAAAAGTTTCCTAAGTCATTTTTGAGAATTTCATTTTCTGTCTTAAGAAGAATGTTCTACTTTTGAATCGAAGAACATTCTTGGTTTTCAGTTTCATCAGTCTCCTTAAAATGAGATTCCTGCATGTTATGAATGATGTTTTTTAGTTCATCAATCATAACCTAAGCTTTCTCTTTTTCCCTTTTTTTTTCTTTTAAAACTTAATTTTTTAAAGAGTTACATTTTTGAATAAGCAAATTTGAATCATTTAGTAAGCTATCAAAATCTTTTTCAACTTGTTCACATAAGGGACAAGGTTCAAAATTTATTACCTCTTTATCTTCAGAGTTTGCCATCAAACATAAGTTGGCTTCTTCAAGTTCTTCTATTTTTGATTCATCATAATCATCCCAGGTCACCATCATTGATTTTTTCTTGAAAGGAAATTACTTTGGTGCTCTTTTGTTCAAGTGACATTCAGTTTTATAATGTCGTTGTTTGTTACATCCAAAACAAGTTATTTGACTCTTGTCTACTTCAGTTTTGAAGTTTTTCTTTTTATCTGAAAATCCCTTTTTGATGTGATCCCTTCTCTTCATCATTATCTGTATCTTTTTATGCGAGGAGAACAATCTCTTCATCAACATCATCTTGACTATCTTCTGATTCACTTTTCTCATTTGATAGTGGTGACCTGCATTGTGAATTCTGAGATGCCTTAAAGGCTATTACTTTGCCTTTCTTTACTAGTTTATCCTCCTGTTGTAGCACTTCATGTGCCCTTAGATTCTTGGCTTGGCTTATAGCTGTTACCATTGGTTTTCACATGATTGGAAGATATCTCATAATTTTTATTACACTGTCTTGTATAGAATATGCTTTGTCAAGAGAATGCATTTCATTCACTATGGTTGTGAATCTTAAGTACATTTCATCGATAGTCTCTCATTCATTCATTTCAAATAATTCGAACTTCCATATGCCAATGTCTATTCTTGTCTCTTTGACATTGCTTGTTCCTTCATGATGAGTTTGTAATGTGTCTTATACCCTTTTTGCCGTATCACATTCATCTACTCTTTCACTTTCTTCCCTGCTTAAAGCACATGCTAAGAATAATTGAGCTTTTGAGTTTAGAAGTACCTCAAATTTTTCTTCTATTGTCCAATTTACTTCTTTCTTATCAGCAGATGTCGAATCGGTTTGATTTACTCTTGGTATGAAATCTCCATATGTAATGATGTCCCTCATACCCGTGTCTTGTGATTTTAAAAACAGATGCATTTTGCTTTTCCAAAAGTAGTAATATGAGCCATCAAATTAAGGTGGTCTGTTTGATGACCCTCCTTCAACAATGTACTTGAGTTTTGACATTTTCTTCCTGAATCTTTTACTCTAACACTTTTTAAGTGTTAATCCTTTAGAGACTGGCTTTGATGCCAATTGAAGTAACAATGTCAATTACAAGAAAGGGGGTTTGAATAGTAATTGTCCCTTTTTAAAAATTCTTGTTAAAACTCAAAATATTTAACTCAAGATTGATCTTGGTTATAAACGAAGAACGTTCTTGGTTAGTGAAAACACATAATTTTAACTTATCTATATAAAACTGATTAGAAGATAAAAAGTAAATAGAGATAAGGGAAGATATATCACAAAAAGATATATCCTAGTTCACCCAACATAGGTTACATCCAGTCCTCACAATTGTGAGATTTTCCACTTAGTGCTCAAACCAATATCGCTATTGGTTTTCACATAGCTTTTACATATCAATCTTGATTTGTTACAAAGTACTACATTTCTACCTGGAAAGGATTTCCATAGGTTACCTTTCACTCTTTTAGGAAGGATTTTTACACATTACATTTTAAACATAGAAGGATTTTTACAAACTACTCAAGCTATTACAACAATATAGTCTTGAGTTACAAAGTGATGATATAGAGAGTGGTAGAATCTAAGTATGCTCAAATCGTGTTTGAGACTTGAAATGATTGAGAATATTAAGAGAATTTGAATATGATTGTATGAGTCATGTATTGCTTTTCACTTGAAGCTCTGGTTTATTCTTCATCTCAAGGCTTTCATTTATAGACTTCAAGAAGGTCCAAATGTCATGTGTCAGTAAGTAGATAAGATTAGCCATAATGCAAGAATGTTCTTGCTTAAAGCAG
>NC_021160.2:27597812-27603234 GCF_000331145.2 Cicer arietinum | reverse complement strand
AGGAATGTTCTTGTAAACCAAGAACGATCCTTGTTTTTGCTTTGAGGTGTGCTGACTTTTAATCTTAGCTTGATAGTTGTCTGAAGTGATCCATGCTTTGTATCACGTGTGCAGGCTGTTAGAAAGTACAACAAAGGTGTCTTGTCCAGATTGTCAGTTTTGGACTTCATGTTTGCTTAACTTGGAGAATGATATTGCTTTATTATTTATCAAACATAATCTTTTGCCTTTGTCTTTTAGAGTGATTCTTATACTGAATTGATCCTGGTATATTTCTGGTGAAATTCTGGAACAAATTGCAAATCCTGGATCTAATCTTTTCTTTAAGAATCTGATCATTCTTGTTATTTTTGAAATGTGGATAACGTTCTTCGTTTTCTAGAATTCTGTCAAGAACGTTCTTCGTTTCTCTGAATTAGCTTACTTTATTTTAATATGATATGCTTCGTAATGCTTGGTACCTATCTTTGATTAACACACTTAAACACACATGTTAAATACCAAAACACTTAGAATCATAATTAGAAGTCTTAATTAACTTTTGAAAAATGTAAAAGTTGTAACAAGAATAAAATAAAAATATGGAAAAGGTAGAAATGGAAGAGGCGCCACAATCATGTTTCTATGGAGAAGATGGATGATAAGGTTTGGGGGAATGATCACCACATAATCTCCCAAATACAAAGATGCATTTTTTTCAATAAAAATCTTATTTATTTTATTATGTAATTCCCCCTATATACATGAAAGATTTTGTTGGGATGATTACAAGTAATTCAAAAGTCACAATAAACTAACATCAATTCCCAGTTATTGCACTAATTATCTTGTTAGGGACTACACTAATTACATTGTCCAAAATTAATAAAAATGTGATTACGATAGTAACACAAGAAACTCAAGAGTCACCTTCAGTAAAACAAACGAAAAGTTACTTCTTCTACACCAATAGATTGATTCTACAGTCCATTTTATGCTTCACTTGGGTACCACTCATTTCTCATGAATGAGCTCATTATTTATTTTAATTTAATCTAACAAAATAAAAAACTTCAGCTCACTAACCCTAATCACGTCATCAACTTTAAGCCCATCTTAAACCATGAAATGAGCTGATTTTGCTCTTGGGTCTAAAACAAAAATTGTAGATAATTATCTAAGCTTTCCAACGAATGAAAGATCACGTCAATCGAACAACTAGAGCTCCAAATATAGCCAAAACAAAACATATAATTTATCACTTATGAAAATGACATTTTCAACCAAAATTAATTTGGTACTTTTTATTCCATTAATGAATAAATTCTTCTTGTAAATGGAGAGCATCATAGGATCTCATCACCGGTGAGTATTGTTCCCTGGTCATTTGTGATGGTTATTGAGATACCAAATTCGTAAATCTTTGATGTTGGATAAACTTGATCACTTCATCTTGGTCTGCCTTTATGATGGGTTGACCTTCCACCCACTTGGTAAAGTAAGTAGTTGCTACAATGATGAACATATGCCTGTGTGAAGGTACAAACACGAGAAATGGCGGGTTGAATTGTGTTTGACTAAGTTGATAACTTTTTCATTATTTGATCAAAATGGCTCATACTTTATGATTTACTTGGAGTATAAGCAATAAAAAACTAAGAAGTGTATGAATAAAGTGACACAAGTAATGTATCTTCGGTCACCACTAACTTGGCTATATCTAGTCCCTTCACTCAGTAATGATTTAATCCACTAATTCAACACCTTGAATTATAAAGCACCTGACCCTCTAAGCTAGTCTTCCCAAACAGCCTGACAGTCCTAGAATTTTGAAGAACACACACCTTGACTCTACCAGCCAAGTCTTCTCCACACAATCTAATAACCCTATATTATTGAAGACACGCTAACATCACTATCAGATTTGAATAGAAACGTTTGGAACTTGAGTAGTTACTTCTAGCAAGCTGATTATAACAATTACTATCACACTATAAGTAAAACTCTTAGAAAATATTTCTCATTCAAACAAGTGTTTCTCTCTTTGAGCTTAAGTTCTTCTACTCTCTTCTAATTTTTCGATGATCTTTTTCTTCAACCTTGAGTATATATTTATATATAAAATTAGGGGTTCAATTTAGTCCTTGTTTAATTTTGAATACATATCTTCATTCCCAACTTGTTCAATAATGATCTTATTCAAAAATAATTCTGAACAAGATGCTTTTTTGATAATATGTTCCTTAGCCAATTCTTTATTTATAAATCCATTATGAGTAGTTCGTCTAGATTGATTTTGTTCATATTTTATTCAGATTGAGTTTGTAAATTCTTAAGATTGATATTGTTCATATTTTATTAAGATTGAGTTTGTAAATTCTTCAAATTGATACTGTTCGTATTTTGTTAAGAATGAGTTTGTAAAATTTTCAGATTGATACTGTTCACATTTTTTTAAGATTGCTTTTGCAAATTCTTTAGATGAAACTTCCTTCCTTTTACTTGCTTTTATTTGGGTGGGAACATAGTGTTGGAACAATTCTTAAACTTTCACAAGTAGGAATATGACTTAGTCCAATTCAGTATTTTATCATTTGTAAAAATATGAATCATATCTTTGCAAATATTAAATGTATCTTCTTGTCAGTGTTTCTTATTGTAAACAATTTTTGATCATATCTTCTTGTAAGTAATTATATCTCCTTATAGATAAATCTTAATCAAGTCTTCTTGTAGATAATTCATATATTCTTGTGATAAACCTTTATCAAATCTTCTTGTAAATAATTCATATCTTCTTGTAGATAAATTTTGATTAAATCATCTTGTAAATAATTCATATTTTTTTGTGATAAATCTTCGTGTAAATAATTCATATCTTCTATTGATAAATGTTGATCAAATGTTCTTTTAAATGATTCATATCTTATTGTTGATAAGATGTTAATCATATCTTCTTCAATTCTCAACCATATCTTATTTTCAATTTGATCAAATGTTTTCTTCAATTAAAAATCTGAATCAAATCTTATTTTGGATTGTCTTCAAAAACCTAAATCTTCTTTCATACTCTATGAAGTCAAATATATTGTTCTCATAAAATACTTTTGTTAACATCAAAACTCTAAGTATAAAACTAACTTTGTTCCAATAGGTATATCTTTTATATTAAATATATAACCGATCATTTGAAAGGCGAAGGTTTAATAGTTGAATGTAGTGATTCAGTTAGTACCCTCTCTATAAGTACATACAAGAGACATGTTTCACATCCCTTGGCATATTGTAAGTAGTCAGCCATTATGGTAGGCCGATAATATTAGTAGTGGTAAATCATCAAATTCATGATGGGACCAACTTTGTGAGATCCAAACAGTGCTTCATGTACCTCACCCATGATTTTGAAAGACTCGTTTTTACCTACACATTTCAAGACAACACCATTGCATCTCCTCCTACAAAGTTTCCCATATATTAATACGTAGTTGAGTGCTTTTTATTTTAGCTTAAAATCGGTCTAGGTTGATGGATGATTTAGGTAGTCGACTAACTCCTTAATGCAAGAGTCAACCACTTAAAGGAATACTTTCATAGGATATTCGTCACAAATAAGTTCATAGGGTATCTCTTTATACCTAGATGTATGTTAAGCTAGCTCGTTTGCTTCCTTGTTTTCTTCACGAGGCACGAGTAAGACCATTGCATCAGCAAACATATACAACAGTTTGCTAGTTGTCTCGCAGTTTCTTTGGAGGTTTGGATTCAAACACCGGTATTCTCTAGTTACTTGCTTCACCACTTGTTGTGAGTCTTCTTTGACATGTATGTGGTCGTAGTCAGTCACCATGCTTTCTAGTATCCTTCGTCCCAAAATCATAGTGTCGCGTCCAGTTTGTCCGCGAAAAAGGAGTCGCCACCAATTTTATTTTTATTAAAGGAAAAATTGGATAAAACCTAAAATAATATTTTTGAACCAAAAATTTGGATTCGGGAATCGATTACAAATAAGGAAGTATTATCACCCTACAACGTCCGTTAAAACGGTTACCCTATAATTAATTATATACAAACTATTTATTTATTTATTTATACCCCATAAAGAATTATAAAAAATTAAATTATTTACATTAATGAAAGAAAAAAAATATTTGTTTTATTAATTTGGTTTGACAAGGGAAAAATCTTGCTCCTACGTATCCCCAGGTGCAATAGGGAAATCAAAACTCACGTAGTTCTTGGGTAGAAAATATTTATGTGTTGATCGATTTTATTATTAATTTTACTTTATATATATATCAAAATAAATTAACAACATAATAGTGATAATAATAGTAATAATGGTAATAATGAAAATATTAATAGGAGTGATGTGTTGTACATTGATTTGTGTATCGTTTTATTTTAAAGAAAACATTTTTTCTACTTTTTATTTTTTATTTTTATAAACTATAAAGGATAAAAATTCAAGAGCAGAGCTGTGAGTCGGCGACGCATATGTGGCGCGGACCGATGGCAGTAATAATAATAGAATTTAAGATCTAATGCACAAGAAATAAAACACAATAAAGATGAGAGATCACGAATTTGATAAAGAAATAAACGATTATACAGCAATCAAATTGATTGTTATTGGTTGATTCCAAAATTTCTCGTGAAACCAAAAAAAAAAATTATTGTTTATATCATACGTGCATAGAATAGTAAAAAAAACTCTATAACAATAATAATGTAAAAAAAATAGACAAGAAGAGAAAAGAAAAATAAGTGTTTACCGCGCTGGAAAGACTTTTTACTAGCTCGTTCCAATCTTTCTTCTCCCTTTTCTCTCTATTATTCTCTCTTCTCTTTTTTTTTTGTGTGTTCTCCATTGTGTTTCCAATCGTCCTCCCTTTTGTCTTCTTGTGGCCGACTATTTATAGACTTTTGGATATAGATTTCAAAAGACAAAAGAATAATTGTCAATTTATTACCATTAATCTATTTTTGTTGGTTTATTTTCTTTTAATTGGCCACAATTATACCGATTCTTATTGCTATTGATTCATTTCTTCAGTTTTCTTTTCTATTCAATTGATCACCATTATTCTGATTTTTATTACCATCAATCAATTTATTTTTGGTTTTTTTTTCATTTATTTTGATCATCATTGCATTGATTTTTATGACCATCAATTTATTTCTTTTCAATTTTTCATTTATTTTGATCATCATTGCATCGATTTTTATGACCATCAATTCATTTCTTTTCAATTTCCTTTATTTTTATTTCTTATTATTATTTTTATATTTTAGAAAATAGTTTGAACAAAAATTAGAGGCAAACAAGAACCGAAAACACTTGTGATTGTTAAAAGCTTATATCCATAATTATTTATTTTTATTTTTATATTTATTCATATATATTTACATATTTATTATTATTATTATTATTATTTCCTTTTTT
>NC_021160.2:27594547-27595480 GCF_000331145.2 Cicer arietinum | reverse complement strand
TTTTGTTTTTGTCCTCTTCTATTTTTCCTTTTCTTTCGTTCTTTCTATTTTCTTTGAAGAAGAAGAATTAATATTGTGATGTGAAGTTGGATCTCATGTTGTTGTCTGCCTTATAATGTAAACAACTTATGATATATGTTTCACTTTCCAATACTTCTCATGTCATAGTTTGATTCATATTGTCGATTCTATCCTTACGACTATATATTTTTTGTTTTTGTTTTGTTTTTTTTATTTTTTTTTTGTTATTTTTCTTCTTCTCTCAGGCCGCTCTTTCGGGTTTTCAACCCAACAAATATTTTTTTGTGTACCCTAATTTTTGTCAAGGTCTCCATTTCAGGTTTTCAACCTAGCGAGTATTCATTACTTAAGTGTGATATTTTTTTACGGCGTCTGAGTTTAAAGGGAGGATTAAATCTTTTATATCCATATTTGTGAGGATAAAAGCCCTACCTAAGAAAGCTTTCTTCACGACGTATGGGCCCTCATAGTTAGGGGGTCCATTTCTCATGAAAATCCTTTTGAATAGGTAAGATTTTTTTTAGCACTAGGTCTTCTTCCCGGAATTCTCGATGACGTATTTTTTTATTATACATTTTTTTTCAGTATTTTCTGATATAATTGTCCATGGCATAAGGCCGCCAACATTTTTTCTTCAATTATATTCATTGATCGAAACATATTTATACCCATTCCGAATCCTCTAGTTTGACTTCCATTAATATTCTTAGCGAGAGGATTTCTACTTCAATGGGTAGCACAACCTTAATCGCATATATTAGGGAAAAAGGGGTTGCCCCAATTGTAGTGCATATCGAGGTGCGATACCCGTGTACTGGCAACGACAACATCCCATGCCAATCTTTGTATGTTACAACCATTTTGTAAATAACTTTTTTTTTAATGGTTTTATGTTACATTATTAGTTCCACA
>NC_021160.2:27588125-27589741 GCF_000331145.2 Cicer arietinum | reverse complement strand
TTGGTGCTGTAGAATTAAAATTCACAAGAGAAACTGATAATATGTTTATTGTCGACTTTGCCCCTTGGATAGACTCATTAAATATGTGCAATATCATCAATGTCTTCAACATAATGTTTATTCGACTAAAAGTGTGTCAATATAATAAAGTATCGTAAGACTTTATATTTATCAATATTGTTGGTGCTGTAGAATTAAAATTCACAAGAGAAACTGATAATATGTTTATTGTCGACTTTGCCCCTTGGATAGACTCATTAAATATGTGCAATATCATCAATGTCTTCAACATAATGTTTATTCGACTAAAAGTGTGTCAATATAATAAAGTATCGTAAGACTTTATATTTATCAATATTGTTGGTGCTGTAGAATTAAAATTCACAAGAGAAACTGATAATATGTTTATTGTCGACTTTGCCCCTTGGATAGACTCATTAAATATGTGCAATATCATCAATGTCTTCAACATAATGTTTAGTCGACTAAAAGTGTGTCAATATAATAAAGTATTGGAAGACTTTATACTTAGCAATATTATTGGTGTTGTAGAATTAAAATTCACAAGAGAAATTGATAATATCTTCATTGTCGACTTTGCCCCTTGGATAAACTCATTAAATATATGCAATATCATCAATGTCTTCCACATAATGTTTAGTCGATGTTTTTTTTCAATTGTCCTTGAAGGTTCACACAAGACTTGATATTTTTCTTTAGATTGGTGGAATTTTTTTTCATGACATTAAAGTAGTAAGCGATAATGATGAAATATCAATATAGACGACCCAACTTCTAGAAGTTCACATGTGGTGAAAAGTCAAAAAAGTATGTCCATGACTTAGAAGTAGGGGGTGGAGGATGAAGATGAATCTCATTAGTATCATGTTCAGATCTTGTAGACAAGTTACTTGAGGTAGACCTAGACTAAAGGTAAAAATTGTTGGACTTATGGAAACAAAGGGTAAACATGAGTTCTACGTATTCATCCATGATTCAAAGAATCTTGTTAGACTTATTGATGTTCATCCATGATATAGACATAGGGTCTTTCAGTTGATCCATATAGCTTTTGTATACTTCAATTCATCCATGATTTTAGCTCGAGAACATGTTCGATAAGGGTGTCATGATACTTTTTTCTTTCTTTTTTTTGTTTTTTTCCATTTTTTTTTCTTGAAGGAAAATGTTATGAGAATGTAAGAAAGTGAATGCAATAATTATGCATTTAATTGAAATATTTTATTGCCTCCTAATATTCAATCACTTTTTCTAAAAAAATGAAGGGAAGAAGAAAAACATGTTGTAAAATAAAATAAAATAAAAGATGAAACATGCATGATTATGCAATGCATTATGATAAAAATAAGATATAGCTAGAGTAAGTTTTTTTCCATATATACATGTTCCCTACATGGTTCTTTTCTTAATTGATGGTTTTTTATTGTGAACCTTTATTATGGGTGGCTCTATAGTTCTAAATCGGTTCCTAGAGCACACAACTCAATTCCAAAATATTAAACCAATTAATAGGTAAACTATTAAAATGGAAATATTTTAGAAAATGTCAACTCTAGGTGAGACTTTCATGACAACCAAACAGGATGTACATCCAG
>NC_021160.2:27575249-27587861 GCF_000331145.2 Cicer arietinum | reverse complement strand
AAAAAAAATATTTGTTTTATTAATTTGGTTTGACAAGGGAAAGACCTTGCTCCTACGTATCCCCAGGTGCAATAGGGAAATCAAAACTCACGTAGTTCTTGGGTAGAAAATATTTATGTGTTGACGGATTTTATTATTATTTTTATTTATATATATATCAAAATAAATTAACAACATAATAGTGATAATAATAGTAATAATGGTAATAATGAAAATAATAATAGGAGTGATGTGTTGTATATTGATTTGTGTATCGTTTTATTTTAAAAATAAAAAAAAAACATTTTTACTACCTTTTTCATTTTTATAAAATGTAAAGGATAAAAATCCGCGAGTAGGCGACGCATATGTGGGGCGAACCGACGACGGTAATAATAATAGAATTTAAGATCTAATGCACAAGAAATAAAACACAATAAAGATGAGAGATCACGAATTTGATAAAGAAATAAACGATTATACAGCAATCAAATTGATTGTTATTGGTTGATTCCAAAATTCGTGAAACCAAAAAAAAAAAATTATTGTTTATATCATACGTGCATAGAATAGTAAAAAAAACTCTATAACAATAATAGTAAAAAAAATAGACAAGAAGAGAAAAGAAAAATAAGTGTTTACCGCGCTGGAAAGACTTTTTACTAGCTCGTTCCAATCTTTCTTCTCCCTTTTCTCTCTATTATTCTCTCTTCTCTCTTTTTTTTTTTGTGTTCTCCATTGTGTTTCCAATCGTCCTCCCTTTTGTCTTCTTGTGGCCGACTATTTATAGACTTTTGGATATCGATTTCAAAAGACAAAAGAATAATTGTCAATTGATTACCATTAATCTATTTTTGTTGGTTTCTTTTCTTTTAATTGGCCACAATTATACCGATTCTTATTGCTATTGATTCATTTCTTCGGTTTTCTTTTCTATTCAATTGATCACCATTATTCTGATTTTTATGACCATCAATCAATTTATTTTTGGTTTTTTTTTTCATTTATTTTGATCATCATTGCATTGATTTTTATGACCATCAATTTATTTCTTTTCAATTTTTCATTTATTTTGATCATCATTGCATCGATTTTTATGACCATCAATTTATTTCTTTTCAATTTCCTTTATTTTTATTTCTTATTATTATTTTTATATTTTAGAAAATAGTTTGAACAAAAATTAGAGGCAAACAAGAACCGAAAACACTTGTGATTGTTAAAAGCTTATATCCATAAATATTTATTTTTATTTTTATGTTTATTCATATATATTTACATATTTATTATTATTATTATTATTTCCTTTTTTAATAAAAAGTAAAAATCGGACAAAATTAGGTGTCAACACATAGCTTCGTATTCCACCTGATTATTGAAAAACATAGGATCTAGTTGGTATTTCAACTTCCAAACTATCCTTTTTGGGTTAGTGATGACTATGTCAACCCTAGTTCCATTTTAGGTTCTAGATCTCTCAAACATCAAAACCTAGTCAAAACAAGGTTTGACTCGACTAATAGATCCTGAACACTTACACGCGAATGTTGTGCTAGAAAGTCTGCCAAAACTTGACCCTTTACTACTCTTAAAGACACATATTTTAATGCAAATGTATTAGGTTTGATGGCCTAATTCATTTGTCGACTTTACATAACATGTATATTGAGTAGATATCTAATTATATCAATCTTGCACAAAACTAAAACTTATCTTGGTATTAAATAATATTCAAGTTTAGTACAAGCATAAAATAACGTCGAACATAATTTCTCAATAGGAGTATACCTATTTTCTACATCATTCAAGATTTGACTGAGATGATACACTGCCCTTTTTGTATCATCCTCTTCATCTTGGGCAAGCAAGCAGTCAATAGATTTGTCTTCATCAACAATGTATAACTTGAGTGGTTTAGGTAGCACTGGTGGCTTAAGTACTAGTGGATTGGCAAATGCTTCCTTAATTTGTTCAAAAGCCTTATATTGTGCTTCACCAATATCAGTTCCTCTAAATCTTTCAATCGAAGCAAAGGTTAAAAAGCTTTCGTTTTTCTGAACGAATTTCATATGAATCTCCTTAGGAAATTTCCCTAAAAGATTGTGCACTTTTTTCTTTGTGGTAAAAGGTTTGGCTTCCAGTATAGCCTTAGCCTTATTCTTATCCACTTCAATTATTTTTTTGCGATCTAGGAAACCCAAGAAGTTTCCAACTTATACTCCAAAAACACACATTGTGGGATTCACCTTCATACCATGAAGCCTCATTCTGTTAAAAGCTTGTTTCAAATCCTCAAGTGACATTAGAAATTTAGGGACTTGACCACTACATCATCAATGTATACCTACATGCTCTTTCCAATAAGGTAATGGGAAATTGTCTTTATAGCACTTTGATAAGTGGCATCAACATTCTAAGGTCTGAAAGGCATGACAATCCATTCATAGATTCCAAAGGGCCATGAACATTTGAATGTTGTCTTATTGGTGTCTTGCTTGGCATCAAATATCTGATTGTATTGTAAGTACCCATCCATAAGGGTAAGAAAATCATGGCTAGCCGCATCATCAACTATCATGTTAGCTACTTGCAATCCATACTCATCCATTGAAGTGGCTCAATTCATGTTGCGATAATTAATGCAAACCCTCACTTGTCAATCCTTCTTAATCACAAGAACTATATTTGATAACCATTCCACATATTTGGTTGTTCAAATCCTTCCTTAAGTAGTCGTTCCACTTCTGGCTTAACTTGAGGCATTAACTAAGAATGGAACCTTCTTTGAGGCTATTTGTGTGGCTTATATCCTTCCTTAATTGCTAGGTTGTGTTTAAATAGTTCCCTTGTTAACCTAGGCATCTCATGATAGCTTTACACAAAACAATCCTTGTATTATTTGATTAGTTCTACTAATTGGCCCCTTTCAAACTTGTTCAACAATCCACTAACCTTAGTCATTCTTGGTTCATCTAGAGCCCCCTAATTGGCCTATATGAACAAATCTTGGGCTTTGAATGTTGGAAGTTTCCTTTTGATGAGAGAATTGACTACATGATCTTTATAGACCTCGCTAATTCTCATTGAAGTTAGTGTCCCTCAATTTCTTCTTCGTTATCTTCTCATTGAAGTTATGTGATTATTTTGAAAAAAATAAGTTATTTGATTGAGTAAAGGGAAATAAAATTAATTGTTAAATAAATAACTTAGATAAAGAGTAAAATTAAAATAAAATATTATACCAAAATTTTGTATTGATTTTACTATATGAGAAATGATATTTAAAGACATTTTTTTGACACAAATACTGAAAGTATTGTCATGCCTTTTGGACCTTATAATGATTTTTTGGCCCTTCAACCTCTCATTTTCCTTCATTTTTTTCAAATCAGTCAAACCAAAAGCTTGACAAAGCTCTTCAAAACCATTTTTAAACCTTGCATGTCTCAATTTGTCTCTAACAATATTCCAAGAAGCAGTAGGGGATAATAACCAAAAAATGAAGAACTTGAGTCAAAGTGGCAATTCGAGAAAAAGAGGAGCTTGACAACCAATTTAATCAGAACATCATCTTATCCTTTATCATAAACTGTGAGCTCTTTTTATTAAAGGGTTTTTTTTTACTATGATTAGGGATTTAATTTTTTTGAAGTTGTTTAGAAGAAAATAGGAATGGAAGAAAACAACTCACATATTGTAACACCCCGATTTTCAAAGCGAGGGTATTTTTTTTTTTCAAAAACAAACTCATGAAACAAAGAATAATTAAGTAAAATACCTTTGGATAAATATTTAAGTCGTAACACAACGACAAATAAGTCAACAGAATTTACAAGCAGCGGAATAGTTTTGAAATACGAATCTAAAGTATTTATACTTCAAAAAGTGGTACATAGACCCCATCATAATAAAATGTCAAACAGATAATATTAGTATAGGTACAGTTTTCCAAAATAAAATAACTGCAACCCAAAAAAGAAAGACGTCTAGTCCCTATACATCAACCTAATCTGATCATTCTACCAAAAAACTATACACCCTGAGTGATCTCCGTGCGCCCCGCGAGATCCTCCTACATAGCTCAAGTCAAGCACTCCCGTCTACATTCCCATCCGTAGGGTACGAACCGGTAGGATCGTCCTGACTCTCATCTGAGCGCAAATCCCAGATTTCCACAATAGTTGTAAAGGGTCACCAACCGAAATTAACAATTAACACATAACATTTAAGTTTCTAAATGCACAAAATAACCTTTCAACTTAGCATGCACCTTAAAAGGATTTTCCCTATGCTAAAAGTTCATATAATGCTTGCCAATTAAAAATGAAATCAAAATGAAGTTCTCAAACCATTAAGTAATACATATCTGACCAAAGCATTGATAAATCAACTGGGCAATCGATTATCTAACTCAAAATAAGATTTTCTACTGAGCCAATCGATTGCCAAATCGATTTGGTCAGCTCTGCTGAGTTCCTGCATGACCAAATCGATTTCCAAATCGATTTTGTCAGTTTTGCTGAGTTCCTGTGTTGCCAAATCGATTTCCAAATCGATTTCGTCAGTTTTTGCTGAGTTCCTATGTTAAGGCCAATCGATTTCCAAATCGATTTCTTAAATGGTTTTGAAAAACAGATTACAAAATCGATTGGTAAATCGATTTTGTCAATTTTAGCAGAGTCCATGAAAACAGAATCCTGGGCTGAATTCAATCGATTGGTAAATCGATTGATTGGTTCCTGAGCCCCTGGTTTCGAGCCAATCGATTTCCTAATCGATTTGGTGAGGGATTCTTAATGAAAACAGAATCCTGGGCTGAATTCAATCGATTGGTAAATCGATTGATTGGTTCCTGAGCCCCTGACTTAAGGCCTAATCGATTGGGCAATCGATTTCTTAACTGATTCCTTTGAAAATTGTTTTCGAAATCGATTGGCTAATCGATTTTGTTCATTTGGCCAAGCCCCTGTCTTTCATCCAATCGATTGGGAAATCGATTTCCCTGATCAGTTTTCCAAAAATTCATGAATTAACCTAAGTCATTCCTAATCAAGTCCACAACCTAACACTTAGCAATTCCTACGCGATTACTACGACACACGAAGGTTCGATAACCATCATACTCACACACAATACACAACACATAGCACTTAACACCTTCATCTCAGTTATCACGATAAATCAAAATTCGAATCACTCAATCATAAACTCAAATCAAACATGACTCGCGTGCCAGGCACCCTAATGCAATGCGTATATGCCAAAATGCATGGACTCGGAATTCCAAACCAAAACCCTCCTCGAAGGGCCGTAAATCATAATTGTCCGCCTATCGCAGGCCAAAGTACCAATTACCGAGGTGCCACCTATCACGGGTCTGCACGGTTTACTAAAAAGAACGTAAATTGTAAATGTACCGCCTATCACAGGCCAAAGTACTATTTAACAAGGTGCCACCTATCACGGGTCTGCACAATTTAGAAAAAAGCGAAAACCATAAACGTACTGCCTATCACGGGCCCGTATCGTTTATCTAGGTGCCACCTATCACGGGTCTGCACGATTCTCAAAAACGTAAATCATAAATGTACCGCCTATCACAGACCAAAGTACTATTTATCAAGGTGCCACCTATCATGGGTCTGCATGATTTACAAAAAGCATGAAAATGCATGAGCATAAACTGACTCCATCCACAACAATCGTTAAGCAAATGCAGATATTAAAAGATTCCCCATTTTTAATACTCATTTAACTTAAACGATTTTCACAACAAACATTAAGTAAACAAGACATTAAGAGATTCCCCATTCTTAATACTCAGTTAACTTAAATGATTTTCAAAACAAACATTAAGTAAACAAGACATTAAGAGATTCCCCATTCTTAATACTCAGTTAACTTAAATGATTTTCAAAACAAACATTAAGTAAACAAGACATTAAGAGATTCCCCATTCTTAATACTCAGTTAACTTAAATGATTTTCAAAACAAACATTAAGTAAACAAGACATTAAGAGATTCCCCATTCTTAATACTCAGTTAACTTAAACGATTTTCAAAACAAACATTAAGTAAACGTAGACATTAAGAGATTCCCCATTCTTAATACTCGTTTAACTCTAATGGTTTTCAAGTTCCACAACAAAACAAACTCAAACATATTATCAAATTCAATTCACAATCCACACCAAAACACATCAAATTTTATCGGTATTAACTGAGAACACGTCAAATACGACGAACACAAATCAACACAATCTAGCACTCAAATACAATAAGTTTCATTTACTCGAAATCATACACAATTGAGTCAAATTCATTTTCCACGAAACATTCATCAATAACACCAAAACCTAACTCTAAGATTTTACCCATCAAGCCTTAGATTCATTTTTCCCCAAGTCAACACTCTAACCCTAACAAAATTCTTTTCTACACAATCATAGATATGTCCCTAAATGCAAACTAAAAGTTTGGAAGGAGCCCTTACCTTAACGATAGCTTTAACGTGCGTTTCCGGTACCGCGAGTAAATCCGGTAAAATCTCCGCCCGCGACGTCGCTTGCAAAGTTGGTTCACTAGCACCGTAGTGTGGTGGTGAGCAATTTTCCCTTCTATCTCTTCGCGAAATGAAGCTTAGATCTAGATGAAACGGTGATGTTTGTGTTTGACGGTTTTAAAATCCCTAACATTGTTTTTCTTCGTTTTCGAATCAACGAGGTAGAGTGAAGTTAAGAAATCCTTATCCTATCACCCACCAAGCATTGGGTTTCTAATCTTGAAGAAAAGGAACGAAAAAGAAAGCAAAACCAAGAAGAAGAAGAAATGGGTTTCGCGAGGCAGGTGAGGAAGAAGATGGAAATGCTTTTCCTTCCTTCTATTTTCCTTTCTTTCTATTTCCTTTTCTCTCTTTCCCTCATCTTGCTCTCCAGTTCCCAAGTCGCATCTCCAGTAATTGGGTTCCAGATCACCTTGACTAACGAAACATCCTTGGTCCTCAACCGCTTAATCTTCCTGTCATCAATTCTCACGGGTGGTACTTCGAACGACAGGTTATCCTTTAGCTGGATTGTGTCTGGTTCGATCACGTGAGATGGATCTGCGAGATATTTCCTCAACTGCGACACATGAAACACGTCATGGATATTGGACAGTATCGGAGGTAATGCAATCCGATAAGCAACCGGCCCAATTCGTGCAGAAATCTGATATGGTCCAATGAATTTCGGAGTCAACTTCTTCGATTTCAAGGCTCTACCTACTCCAGTAGTAGGTGTGACTCTCAGAAATACATGGTCACCCTGTTCGAATTCTAAAAGTCTGTGACGCTTGTCCGCGTAACTCTTCTAACGATCTTGTGAAGTCTTCATTTTCTCCTTGATCTTCCTTACCTTAGCCGTAGTCTGTTGCACCATCTTCGGTCCGACAATCATACTTTCATCGTCCTTATACCAACACAAGGGTGTTTGACACTTGCGCCCATATAAAGCCTCATATGGTGCCATTCCGATACTTGCGTGGAAACTATTGTTGTAGGTGAACTCAATCAACGGAAGTACATCATCCCAACTTCCTCTATCATCTAATACACATGCTCTCAACATATCTTCCAGGGACTGATTCGTCCTTTCAGTCTGTCCGTCCGTTTATGGATGGTAAGCTGAACTCAATTGTAGTTTCGTTCCCAATGCTTCATGCAATGCTCCCCAAAAATGTGATGTGAACTTCGGATCACGGTCTGATACAATACTCGATGGTACCCCGTGTAGCCTCACAATTTCAGCAATGTAGATCTCTGTTAGCTGATCTACCTTATAGGTGGTCTTTCCGGCAAAAAGTGACCGGATTTAGTCTATCTCAAAATATCTAGATATTTGTTAAATTACCATTTCACCCATAACGCATTAAATTCTTCGTAAAAGATTCACTGCAGTGAATTTAATTTATTTATCGACGAGTAATTTTAAACGACATCAAAATATCTTTTTGATCATATAAACTCCAAAATATTATTAACTTTGGCTGAAAAGCCTCCGAGCCAAAATCCAAAATACACAAAAATACATAAAGTATACTTTAAAATTATGGGTCTTACATTACTACCCCCCTAAAATTAGTTTCGTCCTCGAAACTATGCATCGATAAATAACTCTGGGTGTTGTTCTCTCATCTTGCTCTCTAGTTCCCAAGTCGCATCTCCAGTAATTGGGTTCCAGATCACCTTGACCAACGAAACATCCTTGGTCCTCAACCGCTTAATCTTCCTGTCATCAATTCTCACGGGTGGTACTTCGAACGACAGGTTATCCTTTAGCTGGATTGTGTCTGGTTCGATCACGTGAGATGGATCTGCGAGATATTTCCTCAACTGCGACACATGAAACACGTCATGGATATTGGACAGTATCGGAGGTAATGCAATCCGATAAGCAACCGGCCCAATTCGTGCAGAAATCTGATATGGTCCAATGAATTTCGGAGTCAACTTCTTCGATTTCAAGGCTCTACCTACTCCAGTAGTAGGTGTGACTCTCAGAAATACATGGTCACCCTGTTCGAATTCTAAAAGTCTGCAACGCTTGTCCGCGTAACTCTTTTGACGATCTTGTGAAGTCTTCATTTTCTCCTTGATCTTCTTTACCTTAGCCGTAGTCTGTTGCACCATCTCTGGTCCGACAATCATATTCTCACCGTCCTTATACCAACACAAGGGCGTTTGACACTTGCGCCCATATAAAGCCTCATATGGTGCCATTCCAATACTTGCGTGGAAACTATTGTTGTAAGTGAACTCAATCAACGGAAGTACATCATCCCAACTTCCTCTATCATCTAAAACACATGCTCTCAACAGATCTTCCAAGGACTGATTCGTCCTTTCAGTCTGTCCGTCCGTTTGTGGATGGTAAGCTGAACTCAATCGTAGCTTCGTTCCCAACGCTTCGTGCAATGCTCCCCAAAAATGCGATGTGAACTTCGGATCACGGTCTGATACAATGCTCGATGGTACCCCGTGTAACCTCACAATTTCAGCAATGTAGATCTCCGTTAGCTGATCTACCTTATAGGTGGTCCTTACCGGCAAAAAGTGAGCAGATTTAGTTAGTCGATCCACTATCACCCATATGGAATCATTCTTCCTCCTTGTCTTTGGTAATCCGGTTATAAAATCCATGGAAATGCTGTCCCACTTCCATTCAGGTATATCTAAAGGTTGCAACATTCCAGCAGGTCGCTGATGTTCCACCTTCGCTTTCTGACAAGTTAGACAAGTGGATACATATTCCGCCACATGTTTCTTCATTCCTGGCCACCAATAATTCTGCCTCAAATCCTGATACATCTTTGTTGCCCCAGGATGAATACTCAGCTTACTCTTATGCGCCTCTTCTAAAATCGTTTTCCGCATATCTGTAATATCTGGCACACAAATCCTACCATTACACCGCAAAACATTATCTGCCCCAATCTTGAACTCAGTCGTCTTCCCTTGTACTATTAGATTCCTCTTCTCTTGAATTAAGACGTCATCCTGAGAATTCGCAATGTCTTCAAGTAATCCACTCGAGATCTTAATCATTCCGAATTTCAAAATTCCCGGTGCAAACTCTACGTTCAAGTGCAAGTCTCTAAAAGCTCCCCACAACTCTTGTTGTCTAGCCATAATCAGTGAAGACACCGATACACTTCTTCTGCTCAACGCATCAGCCACTACATTGGCCTTCCCAGGGTGGTACTGCAGTGTGAAATCAAAATCCTTGAGAGTCTCCATCCATCGTCTCTGGCGCATGTTCAACTCCTTCTGATCAAACAAATATTTCAAGCTTTTATGGTCGCTGAACACGGTGAACGTGCACCCATATAAATAATGCCTCCAGATCTTTAATGCAAAAACAACCGCGGCAAGCTCCAAATCATGAGTAGGATAGTTCCTTTCGTGAATCTTCAATTGTCTCGAGGCATAAGCCACAGCTTTCTTGTGTTGCATCAGAACACATCCTAACCCTTGGTGAGATGCATCACAATAAACTTCATAGGGTTCTTCTGATTGCGGTAATACCAATACAGGTGAGGTCGTCAACTTTCTCTTTAGTAACTGGAAATTTTCCTCACACTTCTCTGTCCATGCGAACGGTTGATCCTTTCTAGTGAGTTGTGTCAGTGGAGTCACAATCTTAGCAAAACCTTCGATAAACCTCCTGTAGTACCCTGCCAGTCCTACAAAACTCCGTATGTCAGTGACAGTCTGAGGCTGTTTCCAAGCAAGAACCGCCTCAATCTTAGCCGGATCTACAGCGATTCCTTCCTTGGTTATCACATGTCCCAAGAAATTCACTTTCTCTAGCCAAAATTCACACTTCGACAGATTGGCATACAATCGCTTCTCGCGTAAAATCTCAAGAACTTGTCGCAAATGTTCTCCATGCTCTTCTTCAGTCCTTGAATAAATCAATATATCATCAATGAATACCACCACGAATTTATCAAGGAACGAATTAAAGATCCTGTTCATGTAGTCCATGAAAATTGCCGGTGCATTGGTAACTCCAAACGGCATAACCAGGTATTCATAATGTCCGTAGCGGGTTCTGAAAGCTGTTTTCTGAATGTCTCCTTCCCTTACTCGGATCTGATGGTAACCCGACTTCAAGTCAATCTTCGAAAATATCGCGGCCCCTCTCAATTGATCCATCAAATCATCGATTCGTGGCAAAGGATAACGATTCTTAATAGTTGCCTTGTTAAGCTGTCTATAATCCACACATAGGCGCGAGCTTCCGTCCTTCTTCTTAACTAGCAAAACTGGAGCACCCCATGGTGATACACTTGGTCTGATGAATTTCTTCTCCAACAAGTCTTCAATTTGGCCTTTGAGCTCATTTAATTCCAATGGCGACATTCGATAAGGTGCCATTGAAATGGGTCCCGTTCCTGGGTGCAAATCAATGAAGAATTCCACTTCTCTTACCGGTGGCAATCCTGGAATTTCCGTTGGAAATACATCCCGATACTCGTTGACAAGTATCACATCTTCTATATCCACATTTATCTTTGCCTCCACATTTGCCAGAGACAAAAACTCATGAGTCCCTTCACTTAGCGACACTCGGAGTTTGTTAGCAGCTAAATACTTAACAACTCCTGGTTCGGGGAAAAGAACCAATTTACGAGCACAATCCAAAATCACATAATGATAAGACATCCAATCCATACCGAGGATGACCTCGAGTGATTGTAGCGGTAAACAAATTAGATTAACCAAGAAATCCCTATTCTGTATAGTCATTCGACAATGTAAACATGCAGAATTTACGGTTAAAGTCTTAGCAGGTGTGGAAACAACCAAATCAAAAGGTAAAGCAGAAACAGATACCTTCAAGCGATTCACACAATCCATAGCAATGAAGGAATGGGTTGCCCCCGAGTCAAAGAGTGCAGTTAGAGTGTTACCTGCAATCTCGCAGTCACGTTGAATCAGATTACCAGATGGATTCCCCTCTTCAGCACTCACACAATAAATGCGTCCTCTAGCAGTAGGACGAGTAGCCCTAGTTACATTCACAACGGGTTCTACCTTCGGAGCCGTGCAATCCTTTGCCATGTGTCCTGGCTTCTGACAATTGTAGCAGGTGAAAGTATTAGGGGTACAAGCGTTAGCATAATGTCCCTCTTCCCCACATCGGAAACATCGAACCACTCGTCCCAGTTGTCTCCCAAAATTCTGGTTCCCTGGGCGATTCTGCCCACCGTTGTTAGTTCGTGGTCGATCATAAGGTTTAGCAACTTGCTTTCCCTTGTTCTGATAATTCACCCGACTAGGGCCTCCCGAATTAAAATTCCCTCCTCGGCTAGCCCTCTTGTTTTTCATATCCTCCACTTCTCTACATTTCTCTACAAGAACTTGGAAACGTTGAATTCCCAAGGGTAAGACGGAGTCTTGAATCTCATATTTCAGTCCGTCTTGGAAACGATGACACATGAATGGTTCATCAATCTCTTCACGGAAAAACCTGAAATGCCTCGATAGCGATTCAAACTTAGCAGCATATTCGCCCACGGTCATGTTCCCCTGGTGAAGTTTCAGAAAATCATCACTCAGTTTAGTCCTGGTACTCATCGGGAAGTATTTGTCTAATAACATCCTTTTGAATGATTCCCAGTTCACCTCCTCGTGAGCTGATCCCATCAATAACCTTGCACTCCTCCACCAGTACTCAGCATCCCCAATAGCATATAAGTGGCATAGCTGACCTTCACTCCCGCCTGGCAGTTAATCATTTCGAAGATCTTCTCCACTTCTTGGATCCATTGATCCGCCTTCTCTGAATTCTCATCCCCCTTAAACTTGGGAGGATTGTAATGACGGAAGTATTCTAATCCTCTTGACTCTGCAGCACGGATCTCTCTTCCCCTCTTTGTTGGACTTTAGTCCTCTTAATCCTAGTTTTGACATAATTAACAAACATACAATGTTGATACATCATATGATAAATCTAACATTTCAATTGAGCAAGATTTCAGGAACAACAAATCCAATCCTACACACTTGAAACATATTGCTTGGAGCACAAGAAATCAACAAAAGTTGAATTTTGACTGAGTAAATCGATTGGGAAATCGATTTCATA
>NC_021160.2:27568813-27574579 GCF_000331145.2 Cicer arietinum | reverse complement strand
TCAGAAACTATATAAACTGTCTTTCAATCTTTTTCTCACAACTTTAAAAACTTTGATAAAAAATCTCAATACATTTTTGTTAACAATCTGATACTGCTTTTTCAGATCAATACCAAAAAGATTATCCATAATCATTGAGAGAGCTGAAAAAGTATTCTTGAGAGAAAAGACAATGTTCTCATGAACAATCCTTGAATATCCAGATTCGTGAGAAGTCACATTGATCAAGATTGAAGACTTCTTTTTGTTCTTCTTTTATTCAGTTTGTAATAATACTTTGAAAAGAAACGAAAGCGAGAAAGCCAGCTTGAAACTGGTGGCTACTTTCTTGGGTGAGAGAGCTCAACAAGAAGGAGTCGTACTTTGATTCTGTGTTAGACTGCTGAGTGTCTACAAGGATCAGAGGGTGATCAATAGGAAAGAGATCATTAGAGATAGATAGGTTTCGGGGATGAAACTGGACAATCTGTAATTGATTCTTTCTATTGGAGAAGAAAATCTGAAATCCGATTGGATTGTCAGGACTGGATGTAGGTTGTCTCGTTGACAACTGAACCAGGATAAATTCTTGGTGCAATCTTCTCTAACCCTTAACTCCTTTAATTTTCTATCTTGCAATATTTGTATGTGTGATTAATATTAGATGCATGTTAAACATATTCTGTGATAGGTAATATTGTTTAAATTGGTAATTTGACTCGCATGCATCTTGGTTAATCTCTTATCAATCTACTTGCAATTGCTAATCTTGTATGCCGCAATTTAATTCCGCTGTGTGTATGAAATTGATTTAATTTCTTAAAGAACTGATACATTCCGATTATTTCGAGGTCATAATAATCAACAATTGGTATCAGAGCTTGACATTTCGAGAGGTAAAACTCATAAAAGGAATATGGCCTCAAACGATTTTCTTGGAGAAGGCGCATCATTAGCAAGACCTCCAGCATTCAACGGAACAACTTATATGTAATGGAAGCACAGGATGCTAATATTCCTGGAAGCCAGTGGCATAGACATCCTTGACGCTGTTGAGAATGGTCCATACATTCCCAAGATTGCAGGAACAAATGACTCAATGATTCCCAAGCCTAGAGCCGACTGGTCTGAGGACGATAAAAAGAAGGTAGGTTATAATGCTAAAGCTAAGAACATTATAACATCTGCTTTGTGTGCAGAAGAATTCTTTAGGGTATCAAACTGCAAGTCAGCAAAAGAAATGTGGGACATTCTTCAAGAAACACATGAAGGAACCACAGATGTGAAAAGAGCTCGCGTAAATACACTTATGCACGAATACGAATTATTCAGCATGAAAAAGGACGAATCCATCAGCGGTCTACAGACCAGATTCACACACATTGTGAACAATCTTCACGCATTGGAAAAACAAGTGGACAACGAACAGCAGATTGGAAAAATTATGAGGTGTCTAACCAGAGAATTGCAGCCCAAAATAACTGCCATAGCTGAATCCAAAGATCTAGCAAAGATGACAACTGCAACATTGTTTGGAAAACTAAGGGAACATGAAATGGAACTGTATCGGCTGGACGAATCAGAAATGGAAAGCAGGAAAAAGAAAGGATTATCCGGTTCAAGCCCAGCAATCGAGAACTGAATCAGATAGCTGCTCAGATCAATCCAGTAGTGAATCTGAAGAGCCGGAAATCGGGTTGCTTGTCAAGAAATTCAAGAAGTTTCTGAAGAAGAAAGACAACAAATTCAGAAAACCATCTAGCTCCAAGACTACTGACAACAAGACCATTACATGCTATGAATGTGGTAAAACTGGTCACATAAAGTCAGAATGCTACAAATTGCAAAACAAGAATAGAGCTACAAAATCAAAAGGCAAGGAACCAGTCACCAAAACCAGAAAAGCTCATATTGCATGGAATGATAACGATGAATCCTCTACCTCTTCGGATGAAGAAGAAGTCAATTTGTGTCTCATGGCAAATACCGATTCAGAATCAGAAAATGAGGTTAGTTCACAATCTAATCCAACATATGATGAGCTACAAGAAGCTTTCAATGAACTGCTTGATGATTATTTGAATTCCATAAAACAGTTGTTGAGCACAAAGAAAATGCTTGACCAAATGAAAAATGAACATAAAGAAATTGAAAATTTATGTGAACAACTGAAAAAGGATTCACAGGAAAAATCTGCAAAGTGCATTGAACTTGAAAATACTGTTGCATCATTAAAATCTGATTTATTAAATTTTGCAAATAGTAAAGATAAGCTGAATGTCATACTTAGCAATCAAAGACATGTTCATGAAAAATCTGGTTTAGGATATACACCAAATATGCATGTCAAAAGAAAAAATAAAAACAGATCTGGTATTGGTTATATGCAAACCAGAAATGTCAAACATGGTCAAAAATCTGCTATTGCTAAGAGTATGTATGACATCTTTACTAAACCAAATAAACATTCATCCTTTGATGGCAAATGTCATTTCTGTTGCAGAAAGGGACATTTTGTGTCTAATTGCAAATTTAAAAAATTAGCCAATCAAGGATGGAAGCTAGTTTGGATAGAAAAGAAATCTGTGTTTGACACTAACCAACCAGGACCCAATTTAAATTGGGGACCTAAAACAAAATTCTGATTTTGTATTGCAGGTGTGCTTGACATCCACGAAACACTCATGGTATCTAGATAGCGGATGCTCAAAGCACATGACTGGTGACAAATCCAAATTCCTGAACTTGACATTAAAGGAAGGAGGCTTTGTCAAATATGGTGATAACAACAGAGGAAAAATCATTGGAATTGGTGATGTAGGCGATGAATCAACTGCAGTAATCAAAAATGTGCTATATGTTGAAGGATTAAAGCACAACTTACTGAGTATAAGCCAGCTATGTGACAAAGGTTTTCAAGTAAGTTTTTCATCACAATCTTGCATTATTGAGCATAAAGATGACAAACACATAAAGCTAATTGGGGACAGAATTAACAACATTTACATGTTGGATTTCAATTCTGTACCTAGTGCTGTATGCTGCTTGTTATCCAACTCAGATGAAACATGGCTTTGGCATAAAAGAATTGCTCATATACACATAAATCATTTGAATAAACTTGTCAGCAAACAGTTAGTCTTAGGTCTACCAAATAGGAAGTTCTCTAAAGATAGACTGTGTGATGCATGTGAGAAAAGTAAACTGGTTAAGACTCCATTTCCCTCTATAGACTTGGTTAGAACAAATAGAGTTTTACAACTAGTTCACATGGACCTTTTTGGACCTGCCCAAGTTAAGAGTTTAGGTGGAAACCTGTATGGATATGTGCTGGTTGATGATTATTCTAGATTCACATGGACTTACTTTTTAGCTCATAAAAGTGATACATTCTCTGTTTTCAAAAAGTTTGCTGCTTTAGTACAAAATGAGAATGATCTGAAAATTGTTTCAATAAAAAGTGATCATGGAGGTGAATTCCAAAATGATGCTTTTCAAAATTATTGTGAACTACATGGAATCAACCACATATATTCTGCCCCTAGGACACCACAGCAGAATGGGGTAGTGGAGAGGAAAAATAGATCCCTAGAAGAGTTAGCTAGGACCATGCTTAAGGACTCCAACCTACCTAAGTACTTTTGGGCAGATGCAATTAGTACAGCCACTCATGTTGTAAATAGAGTTCTCATTAGGCCCCTGCTTAGGAAAACACCCTATGAGCTTTACAAGGGTAGAAAACCAAACCTTTCCTACTTTAGAATCTTTGGTTGTAAGTGCTTTGTGTTGAACAATGGCAAAGAACACCTAGGAAAGTTTGACCCTAAGGCAGATGAAGGTATCTTTTTAGGATATTCCCAAACTAGTAAGGCCTATAGAATCTACAACAAAAGAACAAAGACCATAGAAGAGTCAGTTCATGTAAAGTTTGATGAATTATTTACAGAAAACTTGAACAAAACTCCTTCTAAGGTTGATGACTTTTTGGACGAAGTTGTAGAATCTGAACCACTAGAACAACCTATAGCTGACCCTCCAACTAGATCAGACCTTGTAGAACCTATAGAAACCAGTGAGTTGCCTAAGGAATGGAAGTTCAACAGAAACCACCCTTTAGACAACATTATAGGCGATATCTCTAAAGGTGTTGCAACTAGGAGAAACCTTAGTCAGTTTTGTAACTTTACAGCCTTTGTATCTCAGATTGAACCTAAGAACATTAAGGAAGCCCTGTTAGATAGTGAGTGGATACTTGCTATGCAAGAGGAGTTAAACCAGTTTGAGAGAAACAAGGTGTGGAGTTTAGTACCTAGGCCAGAGGGTAAGCATGTCATAGGAACCAGATGGGTGTTCAGAAACAAGTTGGATGAGAATGGTGTGATAACAAGGAACAAAGCTAGACTAGTAGCCAAGGGTTATAGTCAAGAGGAGGGAATAGATTTTGATGAAACCTATGCCCCTGTAGCTAGATTAGAAGCCATAAGAATTTTATTGGCTTATGCTTGTATAATGGACTTTAATCTTTATCAAATGGATGTGAAAAGTGCCTTTCTCAATGGTGACCTTCAAGAGGAAGTTTTTGTTAGCCAAACACCTGGTTTTGAAAATCCTGATTTTCCTAATCATGTGTATAAGCTCTCAAAGGCCCTCTATGGGTTAAAACAAGCTCCAAGAGCTTGGTATGAGAAGCTCAGCAATTTCCTTATTCAACAAAACTTTTTAAGAGGAAATGTTGACAAGACCCTTTTCACAAAAACTACTGGAAATGATATCTTGCTTGTCCAAGTATATGTTGATGACATAATATTTGGATCTACAAATAATAAACTGTGCAAAGAATTTGAAAATTTGATGAAAGGTAAATTTGAAATGTCAATGATGGGTGAACTGTCATATTTCTTGGGATTTCAAATTAACCAAAGCAAGCAAGGCATTTTCATTAGTCAATCTAAATACTGTTCTGATTTGATAAAGAAATTTAACTTTGAAAATCTTAAGTCCATTGATACACCCATGAGTCAAGGAAATTTCTTAGACCGAGATGAGAAAGGTAAACCTGTAGATGTTACTAGATTTCGTGGTATGATTGGATCTCTGCTCTACCTTACAGCAAGCCGACCAGACATCATGTTCAGTGTTTGTATGTGTGCAAGGTATCAATCAAATCCAAAGGAATCTCACTTCAGTGCAGTTAAGAGAATTTTCAGATACTTGGTAGGAACTAAAAGTCTTGGATTGTGGTATCCAAAAGGATCAACATGTACATTGATTGGTTACTCAGATTCAGATTTTGCCGGTTGTAAACTCGACAGGAAAAGTACCTCAGGAACTTGTCATCTGCTTGGAAATTCTCTAGTGTCTTGGTTCAGTAAGAAGCAAACAAGCATTGCGTTATCTACTGCTGAAGCTGAATATATTGCAGCTGGGAGCTGTTTTGCCGGTTGTAAACTCGACAGGAAAAGTACCTCAGGAACTTGTCATCTGCTTGGAAATTCTCTAGTGTCTTGGTTCAGTAAGAAGCAAACAAGCATTGCGTTATCTACTGCGGAAGCTGAATATATTGCAGCTCGGAGCTGTTGTGCTCAGATTCTGTGGATGAAACAACATTTATTGGACTTTGGTGTTGATTTGGGAACAGTACCTATCATGTGTGATAACACAAGTGCAATAAGTATAACCAAGAATCCAGTAATGCACTCCAGGACCAAACACATTGAAGTAAGACATCACTTTATAAGAGACCACTTTCAGAATGGAATTATTAAACTTGAGTATGTTAACACTACG
>NC_021160.2:27566984-27568801 GCF_000331145.2 Cicer arietinum | reverse complement strand
GTATGTGAACACTACAGAACAGTTAGCTGATATCTTCACAAAAGCGTTGCCAAGAGAAAGTATTTTGAATATAAGGATGAAACTAGGGATCATTGATGCTAGTGAAGTCTGATTTTTGTTGATTCTGGTATTTTTCAGTAATGTTTTCCAGTTAAATTGATTTGGAAATCGATTACCAACATGGTAAATGGTTTATAAAATCAATTTGGGAATCGATTACTTTGGTCCAGAATTCATAGTTCAGAAATTTTTTTTTTAAACTTTCACGAGCGTCGATTTGGAAATCGACTAGTTCAGTATTCAACATTAAGACAATCGATTTGGACATCGATTAAGTAAAACTGGAACTCGATTTGAACATCGATTTGAAATATGACTGTTATGATTTTTTCCGTTACTGTTTTTTTCTAGCCGTTGAACATAATCATTACTGAATCGATTGAGGATTCCCAGCAACGGTAACCTAATCGATTTGGAAATCGATTTACAAGGTTAAGAGTATAAATAGGAACAGTTCTAAATCGATTTTTGCATTGCATTTTCCAGACTTTCACTGATTTCTCTTGTCTGTTTCATTCTTCTGTCTCTGCATCTGTTAGTATCTTCATTCTACCTTCTACCTACATTGAATCTACATCAAGCTACGAGTATGGCACGTGTGAAACAAACCCAAGCTCGTACTCCTTCACCCTCATCTTCTTCTACAAGTGAAACACCTTCACCCCCACCCACTTTAACAAAGATAGTACCAATACCCGCTCACAAATTCTTGCCAAAGATAAGGGCAAGGCTCCTGCACCAATCCAAGAGAAGACTAAGAAACGTAAGGAACCCCCAACAGAGAAATTCATGGCTGATGCCATGAAGGAAATATCTCAAAAGAGGAAGAATTAACCTAACTCTTCACAACCTCCCAAGAAAGTCCTCGCACCAAAGGAAAAGGAGGCACAACCCTCTATACCAACAGACTTTGCAAAGAGAAAAATCCATGAGGCAAGAACTATGGATTTTGCATACTTTGATAATGTTGATTTCACGTTTCAGAATCATCTCAGATTTCATGGACTTGAGAGCTTTCTTTCATCTACACTTGATAGTTACCCAAGGCTAATAAGGGAATTTTACTTTACTTTCAAGTTGACTGAAGAAGGGTTTACTGCTCTAGTTAAAGGAAAAAGGATTGCTATGTCCTTTGATGATTTCTCTACCTTGTCAGGATTGCCATTCTACAGCAAGTCTATCGATGGCAGCTCGGAAGCTGATACGGCTAATGAAGGTTAGGAAGAGACTCTTGACACGCATACAGCAGTAAAGGACCTGATGATCGATGGGTTCGTTGAATCTATTTCATTGCCCATTGGTCAAATGAAGGTACAACATAGGATGTTGATGTATACACTTACTCGTATGCTTGTGCCAAGATCAGGAAACCATGCAGTAGTCCAGAAGTTGGACATAATACTGTTATGGGGCTTATCTAAAGAGCTAAGGATGAGTTGGACTTGGATTGTGCTAAGGCACATGCTGGAAGCTTCTCAGAGCAAGCTTATGTTACCTTATCCACAGCTGATCACAAAAATTCTTAAACATTTCAAGGTTTCATTGGGTAATGAAGAATCTGCAAAAACCACTCTGGTCTTTGGAGAATCAATTGTGAATCAAATGCAATTGAAAAGGTTACACGGAATTTGGATAAGACCTCAAGCTGCTGTTGAACCAGCACAACCTCAGCCTCAACCAGTCACTGCACCAGCCACTCCTGATTTTGTTGCCAAAATAATGGAATTCATTGAAGCTCAAATGGCACACAATGCCAA
>NC_021160.2:27565679-27566717 GCF_000331145.2 Cicer arietinum | reverse complement strand
TGACCTGTTGTAATCATTTGATCTATACTGAATTCAAATCTTTTATTTCATTTCTCTCTGAATTCATTTATCTTAATCATTTGATATGCTCATTAATTGCTATGATTGATTTTGATCTGATACACATGAATTTCATTGCTCTAATATACAATGTTATATGATTTCAACCCCAATGCTTATGTTCTTTAACATAGGGGGAGGACTTGTTTTCTGCCTTTTTGCCTTAACTGACAAAGGGGGAGAAAAATTATAACTTGATAATGCTTGTTGTTGCATTGTTATTGTTTTTATACACTGATGACTGATGATTTTACTCTGATACTTAATAATGTAATAATACTCTGATTTTGATAAATAGCATTTGTACTATTATGCTCTGATCTGATACACTGTTTTTTTTATCCAATAATGGTACATATATGATGCTATGAAATGTTGTTTATGTTATGTTTTGAAATGCTCAAGTTAAAATTGTATGATTGTCACTTATGCAAAAAGGGGGAGATTGTTGGACTTTAGTCCTCTTAATCCTAGTTTTGACATAATTAACAAACATACAATGTTCATACATCATATGATAAATCTAACATTTTAATTGAGCAAGATTTCAGGAACAACAATCCAATCCTACACACTTGAAACATATTGCTTGGAGCACAAGAAATCAACAAAAGTTGAATTTTGACTGAGTAAATCGATTTCATAACAAGGGTGTAAGGAAACATAACTGTTTGTGATTGTATAATCGATTGGGCAATCGACTGACTAAATTAGAAATGAAAACTGCACAAGTCAGTGGCACCCTGTTTTACAGGCTAATCGATTGACAAATCGATTGTACACTTCACAAAGTAAACCTGATTGAAACAAATCGATTGGGAAATCGATTGTACAAGTCACAGTGACACTCCAGTTTTGAGGGTAATCGATTGGCAAATCGATTGCTTAAGTACTATTTGCAAAATAACTTCACCTGTGACAAACACAATCGATTGGACAATCTATTGTGTGAATTTCAATCATATTAAGTTTGGTTGC
>NC_021160.2:27544763-27564251 GCF_000331145.2 Cicer arietinum | reverse complement strand
ACCTACAATCTATAACCAAGGTTCCACAGCCCCCAAAGAAAACCAAACCAAAGCTCTGATACCACAATGTAACACCCCGATTTTCAAAGCGAGGGTATATTTTTTTTTTTTTCAAAAACAAACTCATGAAACAAAAAATAATTAAGTAAAATACCTTTGAATAAATATTTAAGTCGTAACACAACGACAAATAAGTCAACAGAATTTACAAAAGCAGGGGAATAGTTTTGAAATACGAATCCAAAGTATTTACACTTCAAAAAGTGGTACATAGACCCCATCATAATAAAATGTCAAACAGATAATATTAGTATAGGTACAGTTTTCCAAAATAAAATAACTGCAACCCAAAAAGAAAGACGTCTAGTCCCTATACATCAACCTAATCTGATCATTCTACCAAAAAACTATACACCCTGAGTGATCTCCACGCGCCCCGCGAGATCCTCTTACATAGCTCCAGTCAAGCATTCCCATCTATATTCCCATCCGTAGGGTACGAACCGGTAGGATCGTCCTGGCTCTCATCTGAGGGCAAAGCCCAGATTTCCACAATAGTTGTAAAGGGTCACCAACCGAAATTAACAATTAAAACATAAAATTTAAGTTTCTAAATGCACAAAATAACCTTTCAACTTAGCATGCACCTTAAAAGGATTTTCCCTATGCTAAAAGTTCATATAATGCTTGCCAATTAAAAATGAAATCAAAATGAAGTTCTCAAACCATTAAGTAATACATAACTGACCAAAGCACTGATAAATCAATTGGGCAATCGATTATCTAACTCAAAATAAGATTTTCTACTGAGCCAATCGATTTCCAAATTGATTTGGTCAGTTCTGCTGAGTTCCTGCATGACCAAATCGATTTCCAAATCGATTTTGTCAGTTTTGCTGAGTCCTGTGTTGCCAAATCGCTTTCCAAATCGATTTCGTCAATTTTTGCTGAGTTCCTGTGTTAAGGCCAATCGATTTCCAAATTGATTTGGTCAGTTCTGCTGAGTTCCTGCATGACCAAATCGATTTCCAAATCGATTTTGTCAGTTTTGCTGAGTCCTGTGTTGCCAAATCGATTTCCAAATCGATTTCGTCAATTTTTGCTGAGTTCCTGTGTTAAGGCCAATCGATTTCCAAATCGATTTCTTAAATGGTTTTGAAAAACAGATTACAAAATCGATTGGTAAATCGATTTTGTCAATTTTAGCAGAGTCCCTGCAACTCATCAATCGATTGGGAAATCGATTTCCCTGCTTGTCCTTCCAAAAATACATAAACTAATCCAATCACATTCATACACAACTCCAAACCTTAACACTTAGCAATTCTCACACAATCACTACGACAAATTGGGTTTCGAAATAGTTTTACAATCCATCACTCTTACACACAATATCAATACACAACACTTCGCAATTTCAACATAATTCCCACGATAACTCAAATTCAAAATACTCAATCATAAACTTGAGTTAAACACGACTCGCGTGCCAAGCACCCTAATGCAATGCGTATATGCCAAAATGCATGGACTCGGAATTCCAAACCCAAACCCTCCTCGAAGGGCCGTAAATCATAATTGTACCGCCTATCGCAGGCCAAAGTACCAATTACCGAGGTGCCACCTATGACGGGTCTGCACGATTTACTAAAAAGCGTAAACCATAAACGTACTGCCTGTCACAGGCCCGTATCGTTTACCGAGGTGCCACCTATCACGGGTTTGCACGATTTACTAAAAAGAACGTAAATTGTAAATGTACCGCCTATCACAGGCCAAATTACTATTTAACAAGGTGCCACCTATCACGGGTCTGCACAATTTACAAAAAAGCGAAAACCATAAACGTACTGCCTATCACGGGCCCGTATCGTTTATCGAGGTGCCACCTATCACGGGTCTGCACGGTTTTCAAAAACGTAAATCATAAATGTACCGCCTATCACAGGCCAAAGTACTATTTATCAAGGTGCCACCTATCACGGGTCTGCACGATTTACAAAAAACATGAAAATGCATGAGCATAAACTGACTCTATCCACAACAATCGTTAAGAAAATGCAGATATTAAAAGATTCCCCTTTTTTAATACTCATTTAACTGAAACGATTTTCACAACAAACATTAAGCAAACAGAAATATTAAGAGATTCCCCATTCTTAATACTCTTTTGACTTAAACGATTTTCAAAACAAACTTTAAGTAAACAGAAATATTAAGAGATTCCCCATTCTTAATACTCTTTTAACTTAAACGATTTCCAAAACGAATATTAAGTAAACAAGACATTAAGAGATTCCCCATTCTTAATACTCATTTAACTTAAAACGATTTTCAAAACAAACATTAAGTAAACAAGACATTAGGAGATTCCCCATTCTTAATACTCATTTAACTTAAACGATTTTCAAAACAAACATTAAGTAAACAAGACATTAAGAGATTCCCCATTCCTAATACTCATTTAACTTAAACGATTTTCAAAACAAACATTAAGTAAACGTAGACATTAAGAGATTCCCCATTCTTAATACTCGTTTAAGAAACTCTTTGAGATTGTTTTTCACTTTTATTTTTAGAGCTCACTGAGATATTTTATCTCACCCCAATTATTATTATTATTATTTTATTTAACAGCTGGAGGAACATGAGACATAAATTTAGCATCAGAAGATCAATTTCAAACTCGTGGAATTAGAATTTGATGTTTTGTTTTATGATGTAATAAGTCAATCGTAATTTGTTTTCAAGATGTAATATTTTATGAATCTACTAAACCAGTTGTAAACTATATTTGTGAATGTAGTTTTCAGTTATGATGGTGATTCTAATTTATTATTTATTGTTAATTACCTCTGTTTCATTAAGGTGTATGGGTCAAATTATCATATTCTAGGCAAATGATAATGGGTCTTACATTTTGGTATCAGAGCCATGGCGATTCATTTGGACTATGGATTATGTGTTAGGAATTTGAATATCTTTGTTTTACTATACATTCTAATTATCATTTCACCTAATATTAAGTCTGATCAACTTAGTATTTTGTGTGTGGTATGTAGACTTATGGCTGAAGGATCTAGGAGGAATCTTGTTCATGAAGATAGTATGACTACACCACCCACTGTTGAACCATGGGAAATGGTTATGGAAGCTATTCAAATGCAAGCAACGACTACCCATAATCCGGTACAACAAATGGCAATGCAAAGAGATGACGCTCCAAATAACAATAGCGTGTTTTATGATTTTCTTAAGTTGCAGCCTCCAACATTACATGACAGCCACAATCCCTCAGAGGCCCAAGCTTGGCTGAATGAGATTAAAAAGGGATTTGAAGTAGTACCTTGTACTGAAGAACAAAAAGTGGCATTTGCTGCCCATCTACTAAAGGGTAGGGAAGAGTATTGGTGGATGAGTGCAAAGACATATCTTCAAACTCAAGGAATCCATATAAATTGGGAACACTTTGAGGTGGCCTTTTTAGACAAGTATTATCCAAAAAGTTCCAGAAGAAAAAAGGAGTTGGAGTTTGTGCACCTACAACAAGGAGACATGTCTGTTCCAGAGTATGTTGCTAAGTTTGAAGAATTGGCTAGATTTTCCCCACATGCCCAGTATGCACCCACAGAAAAATGGAAGATAAACCAGTTTGAATGAGGATTAAGGCATGAAATCAGAGGGAACATAGGCCATATGGTGCTTACTAACTATTCTACTCTTGTACACAAGAGCTACATTGTTGAAGACAATTTAGAGAAGGTACAAGAGGGGAGGCATGCTAAGTGGCAACAAAAGAAAGAGTTTGGAAAATTTGGCCAACAATTGAAGGTAAAGAATCCCTAAGGGAAGGGAAAACAAGTACAGACCTCCAGTTCCCCAAGAGCAAAGATGTGTCTTAAGTGTGGTAGAGATCATGAGGGAGAATGCTTGATTGGAAAACAAGTCTGCTACTACTGCAAACAACCTGGTCATATGGCTCCCTTTGGTCCAATACGCCAAAAACAAGCAGAGTCCAACCCAAACAAGTCTAACACTGGAAGGGTATTTTCTTTCAGTGCAAAGAAAGGTATGAATCATAATCTAATAACTAACACTAGATTCATAAATAAATCCCTTTAATTGTCATGTTTGACACTAGCGCATCCCATTCTTTCATCTCTTCTGATTTTGTTTTGCAACATAATCTCCCTGTATTTGAAATGTCTTATCCCTTAGTTGTAAGCACTGCATCTAAGAATTCAATAGAGACCTCCTTAGTATGTCACCAGTATCCAATCACCCTGTATGATACAGTTTTTCTAATAAACCTAGTATGTTTCCCTCTTAAGGGCTTGGACATCATATTAGGAATGGATTGGATGTCCGACCATTCAGTAACTTTGATTTGCCATGGTAGGAAATTCATAATTCCTCTAGTATTTCCCCAACAAGAGGAAACCAAATAACCCTCCTTGACCAACAGTTCTCTACTCTTCCAATGTCTGACCAATGGGGTTCAAGGTGTACTATTATTAGTATACTCTAACTCAAGGTCGGAAATGGACTTGTCCAATATTCTTGTAGTCAGTGAGTTTGAGGATGTCTTTCCAGAAGATGTGACATCATTGCCTCTTGAAAGAGAAATAGAGTTCTAAATAGACTTGGTCCCTAGAACAGGATCAATCTCCATTGCCCCTTACAGGATGTCCCCATTAGAATTGAATGAGTTGAAAAACCAATTAGAGGACCTTATAACCAAGCAGTTTATCAGACCAAGTGTGTCTCCTTAGAGAGCCTCTGTGCCTTTTGGTGTAACCAATGCCCCAGCTGTG
Source organism: Cicer arietinum (assembly GCF_000331145.2). Classification (NCBI taxonomy): domain Eukaryota; kingdom Viridiplantae; phylum Streptophyta; class Magnoliopsida; order Fabales; family Fabaceae; genus Cicer; species Cicer arietinum. The sequence continues at coordinate 27,559,437 of NC_021160.2, read as the reverse complement.
TTCATGGATTACATGAATAGAAATTTTAGGCCATACTTAGATAAGTTTGTGATAGTATTTATAGATGTCATACTAATATACTCTAAGACCTCAGAAGAACATGCAAGTCATTTTCAAATAGTGTTGCAAGTACTTAGGGATAAAAAACTTTATGCTAAACCAAGCAAATGTGAGTTTTGGATGTCAGAAGTAAAATTTCTAGGCCATGATCAATAAGAAAGGAGTGGTAGTGGATCCCTCCAAAGTAGAGGCAGTGCTGAAATGGGAACATCGTAGGAATGTGACAGAGGTTAGGAGTTTCTTAGAACTGGCGGGGTATTATAGGAGATTCATTAGGAAATTCTCCCAAATTGCCCTGCCTTTGATTAGACTGAATAGGAAGGACCAACCCTTTGTGTGGGATCAAAAATGTGAAAAGAGTTTTCAGACTCTTATGACCAAGTTAACCACTGCCCCTGTGCTGGCCATACCAGATCCAACCTTTAGATTTAAAGTGTATTGTGATGCATCCCTGAAAGGTTTAGGTTGTGTATTGATGCAAAACAACCAAGTAGTGGCTTATGCTTCAAGACAACTAAAGCCTCATGAGGGAAACTATCCCACTCATGACCTAGAATGGGCTACCATAGTGCTTGCATTGAAGATCTGGAGACATAATCTGTATGGAGAATAATTTGATGTTTTCAATTATCACAAGAGCCTAAGGTATCTATTCGACCAGAGGGAACTTAACATGAGGCAAAGAAGGTGGGTGGAGCTTTTGAAAGATTATGAATTTGAACTGAAATACCACCCAGGCAAGGCCAATGTAGTGGCCGATGTATTGAGCAGAAAATCCCTACATATGTCTCATCTCATGATCCAAGAACTTGCACTGCTAGAAAACCTTAGAGACTTGAACCTAAATATGACAATCCTCCAATGGGGGATTCTTTTAAATAAACTAGAAATAGCTAGTAGCCTTAGAGACCAAATTAGGAAATCTCAAGGGATGGATGAAGAGTTGCAACTTAGAAAGGACCAAGAAAGATTTACAAGGGCACGAGATGGAACAATCCTATTTCAAGGCATAATTTGGGTACCTAAGGATTCAGAACTAAAGAGACTGATACTAGAGAAAGCTCACAAAAGTAACCCGACTATCCATCCTGGATCTACCAAGACGTACCAAGACCTTAAGAAAAATTATTAGTGGCCAAGTATGAAGGTTGATGTGGCTACTTTTGTGGGTCAATGCCTGACTTGACAAAAGGTGAAAATAGAACATCAGAGGCCAACAGGATTGTTACAACCTCTAGAAATACCTGAATGGAAATGAGACACAATTTCCATGGATTTTGTTGTAGGTTTGCCACACACCCACACTGGGTATGATTCCATTTGGGTGATTGTTGACAGATTAACTAAGTCAGCCCATTTCTTACTAGTAAAGTCAAAGTACAACACTCTCAAACTAGCCAAGTTATTCATTAAGGAAATAGTGAGGTTGCATGGGATGCCTCTTAGTATCATATCAGATAGGGACTCTAAGTTTACCTCCATGTTTTGGAAGGCATTTCAAAAGTCTATAGGAACTAGACTACACCTTAGTACTTCCTACCATCCCCAGACTGATGGTCAAACTGAAAGAACCATTCAAACTCTAGAAGATATGCTGAGAGCTTGCATTTTAGAGGAAGGAGAAAACTGGGATACGCACTTGCCCTTGGTAGAATTTTCCTACAACAACAGTTACCATGCCAACATTGGCATGGCACCTTGTGAGGCTTTTTATGGAAGAAAACGTAGGACATAGTTATGTTGGTCAGAAGTAGGGGATAAAGGGATCTTAGGTTCTGATGTTATCCAAGAAACCACTGAAAATATTTTAAGGTAATTAAGGATAAATTAATGATAGCCCAAAGCAGGCAAAAGAGCTATGCTGATATTAGGAGAAGACCTTTGGAATTTGAGGAGGGAGATCATGTTTTTTTGAGAGTTACCTCCACCATTGGCATTTGAAGAGTGGTAAAGGTCAAGAAGCTAAACCCTCGTTTTTTGGACCCTTTCAAATATTGCAGAGGATTGGTCCCTCTACATACAACATAGCCTTGCCACTCAATTTATCCAATCTACACAATGTTTTTCACGTCTCTCAATTAAAGAAATACATTCATAACCCTCACCAAATTTTGAGTCATGAGTCTGTCCAACTCAAGTCAAACCTTACTTATGACCCAATGCCAGTCCAAATTATAAATAGAAGTGTAAAAGCATTGAGAAACTAAGAAATTCCCCTAGTGAAGGTTGTTTCGGAATGATCTTATGTAGAAGAAGCAACATGGGAAGTAGAGACATACATGCAAAGGGAGTATCCTTACCTTTTCCAATAGGTAATCCCTGAATTTTGAAGGCAAAATTTATTTTTAAGTGGTAGAGGATGTAACAACCTATCTATTTTGTTAAGTCTAGAGGTTAATTATTAAAATTTGTTAATTTAAAAATAAAATAACTAGTTTTTTTGTTAAAAAAAAAGGCATTATTGTAATATTTGGGCAAATGAAAGGCAATGGCGTAATTTCCGCTCTACTTCTCCAATATCTCTCTAATATCGCGTATGTTGTTTTTCAGAAACACATTCCGTTGCTTCGTTAATGTAAGCCAGCTCCTCCATCCTCCAAATCTTCAACCTCTCATTTTCCTTCATTTTTTTCAAATCAGTCAAACCAAAAGCTCAACAAAGCTCTTCAAAACATTTTTAAACATTGCATGTCTCAATTTATCTCTAACCAGATTCAAGGAAGCAATAGGGGATAATAACCAAAAAATGAAGAACTTGAGTCAAAGTGGCAATTCGAGAAAAAGGGGAGCTTGACAACCAATTTAATCAGAACATCGTCTTCTCCCTTATCATAAACTATGAGTTCTTTTTATTAAAGTTTTTTTTGTTATGATTAGGGATTTAATTTTTTTGAAGTTGTTTACAAGAAAATAGTAATGGAAGAAAACAACTCACATATGTTTAACCCATAGGGATTTCATTAAAAATGTCAGTAAAATTAAAACGTGCATGTTGTTTATCGTTGGTATATTTGTGAATGAATTATATGTTAGGAAAAAGTTTACTTAGATGTGCATAACTAGATTTAAAGTGATTATGCTTGTCGAGCACGATTTATGCTCGTTACTGCTGTTGCCTGTGATGTGTTTGTGAAATTGTGTTATGTTATATTAATTTCGTCTAGTATGAGGATTTTGGGCGCTGAAAGTTTTTGAATAAACTGTTTTGGGTTATTACGGATTAGGAGAATTAGAGTGTGATGAAATGAAATTTTTGCATATAGGTATTTTTAAAACTGCATCCAAATGATTTTTCATGACTTTTATGTTGTTATTAATTTCATGACTTTTATGTTGTTATTAATTTAATGACTTTTATATTTTTACTATTTTTCATGACTTTGATGTTGTTACTATTTTCATGACTCCAATATTATTTCTATTTTCTGACTATGAATTTACGTTTTGAATTAAGGACTTAAGATTAAATTATTATGAGTTTAGTATATCGCCTAAGTTATTTATAACTGTTGTGGATGAATTATTTATTTTATATATGACATAATAAGTGCATTTTATACAAAACATTTCAAGTTTTGTACAACATCATTAATCAGATCATGCATGGCCTTATTCCCGGTGGGACATTTAGATTATTCCAGGCATGGAATAACAGGTAAAGGACAACAATCAGGACACTGATTGGGGTTTGGCCAGACCACCTTTACCAATCAGAACTCAACTATGATAATAAAAAAGATATTATATATATATATATATATATATATATATATATATATACATGTATAATAATAATAATAATATTTTTATCATGAAATGTATAATTATTTTTCACGTTTTATACACTTGTATGAAAGAAACTCTTTGAGATTGTTTTTCCCTTTTATTTTTAGAGCTCACTGAGATATTTTATCTCACCCCAATTATTATTATTTTTTATTTAGTAGCTGGAGGAACATGAGACATAAATTTAGCATCAGAAGATCAGTTCCAAACTCGTGGAATTAGAATTTGATGTTTTGTTTTATGATGTAATCAGTCAATCATAGTTTGTTTTAAAGATGTAATATTTTATAAACAAGTTGTAAACTATATTTATGAATGTAGTTTTCAGTTATGATGGTGATTCTAATTTATTATTTATTGTTAATTACCTCTGTTTCATTAAGGTGTATGGGTCAAATTATCATATTCTAGACAAATGATAATGGATCTTATAGTCTGAATAGCGATCAAGTTGGATTATAGATCTAATTATTCATAAGGTTCTTTCCCAAAGTTAGAAATCGCATAAAGATTAAACAATAATATTACTCCAATAATAAAAGTAAACAAATCTTGAGAATGTAAAACTAAAAGAAAAAAAGAGTTGAATTTTGTGAGAAAAAACATAAAATGAACATTGCTACCAGAAATTTAACATAAATGCAATGAGGACTACTATATATTATGAAGCACTCTCGAAGGAAAATGCACGACCACTTTCTCATTGTGGGTGTTGGACCAGAACAACATCCACTGTGAGACGTGAGACAACAACACCTCTACAAGACATCAACAAACAACCGTAGCTTCCTTTGATAGCTGATTTTCCATACATGTTTACCAAATATGTTGCATGAAATCAGCCATAATTTGTCAAATGCACTTCACATTCATATTATGACAACTTTATTCAAGTGAGTTTTAGATATGACAAAAAATTTACAAATTTCTGGTGCTCTGTTGTCAGAGTTGGCTAATAGGTGGGATGGACGTAGTGGGGGTTTAGGATTAGGGGTAGGAGAGTTAATTTTACTTCAAGTGATGTATGTTTAGCTATTGGACTGTCAATAATAGGTGAGCCTTTGAAAGAATATGAAAATGAGGAATGTGATACTTTGTTGTTGTTTAGAGGAAAAGAAGTAACTTGTGATATGATTGGTGTGTTGCTTCACATGTATCGTCAGGACAAAGTCAATTTTTGTAGACATTATATACTCCTCGCCTTTGGCGAGTTCTATTTTCCCAATCAGGGAATCAAGTAAATACACGTTATATTAAAACACTTGATAATCTAGAGTCTTGACATAGCTACAATTGGGGTGTAGCTATGTATAATATATTAGTTGAAAGTTTAAGTAGGACTAAAACTGTGTTGAAAGAGGGGAAGGTAGATTCACAAACACATGTAATAGATTGTGCAACTGCCTTACAAGTATATATTTTATATCATTTTATGTCATCATCTTCCATCTTGTGTTGTCTTTAAATTAAAATACATTTATTAAATATATTAATATTTATTTTAGATCTGGGGGTTCAACTACTTGTCCTTGGGTTAAGCATTTGTTTCCAAGTTTAGATTCCTGAGATTTTTGAATTGGTCAATCTTACAGTGTCAGAAGAAAACAATATTAAAAGCATTTATATTATTGGTCAATCTTACAGTGTCAGAAGAATCCCAAGTTTAGATTCTCTTGTATAACATGTTTAATAGTAATGTGTGTGTTTCAATCGTTGTTGTTTTGCAAGATAATTAAAGAGTTAACTGCAACAAATGAAGAACTTGAATTTGACAAGATGAAGCATTGCATAAACAAGAAAACCATATTGTGTGTTATGTTGATTATCAATGATTGGTGACGGAGAATAGGCAATCCTAAGAGAAGATTTCGATTCTTGAGGGTGAGGTATAATGGTTGAAAGAATAATTGTGTAAACGTCAGCCAATGTATGAATCCGATCATGAATTTGCGGGAGGTTCTCCAGCAAGAGCTTGTAATGGATTTCTCTCAACTTCATATGCTGAATTTGATGGTATGAGTATTGCATTTTTTTCCCGATCATATATTTATGTAATTGGATTTGTTAATAACATACTATTGAACTTTTATCTGCAGGTGATATGGGAATTAGTATCCCTGTTGAGAATGTTAGGGATGAAGTCGCATAAAAAGTTTTTGATAAGTAATAAATTGTATATGTTGTGGTGTTGTTGTAGTTTTGCTATGATATAATTTTAATACATTTGTCAACAAGTGAGCCTAACATGAACATTTCAGTAAAACCAACATTGAACATAATTACAAGAATGAACAATCAACCAAGGAAGCTAGTTAAAAGTGTAGTCAATCAAAGTCCTTTTATGAATCCGAATGAAAAGAAGAAGAAGAAAAAATAAGTGTGTTATTGACATATTTTGAGTTAGTGGGAGATTCTCTATAGAGATGTAGTTGGTGGTGTTTGAATCACACTTTTTTGCCTATTTTTGTTTTTATGAAAAAATCTGTATGGTTAAAAATTAGTGTGTATTAGATGTTTTTTTTAGTCTTCAAATATGTATGGTTAAAAATTAGTGTTGATTAGATGATGTTTTTAGTCACCAAATATGTATGGTCAACAATTAGTGTGCATTAACTATTGATTTTTATGAACAAATATGTTGATTTTTGTGTGCATTAGCTGTTGATTTTAAGTCTAAATCCATTAACCAAGTTGTGCAAGGAATTAATCATATTCCTTTAAGTCATTAACCAAGTTTATATCTTGTCTGATTAGAATGCCCAAGTTTTAGTTCAAATCCATTAACCAAGTTGTCATGACATTAAATATGTTTCTTAAAGCCATTAACCATATTTATATTTTGTTTGATTAGAATGCCCAAGTTTTAGTTCAAATCCATTAACCAAGTTGTCATGACATTAAATATGTTTCTTAAAGCCATTAACCATATTTATATTTTGTTTGATAAGAATGACCAAACTTTTAGTTCAAATCCATTAACCAAGTTGTGCAAGGAATTAACCATATGTTTTTAAGTCATTAGTCAGATTTATATCTTGTTTGATTATAATGCTCAAGTGTTCAGTTCGAATCCATTAACCAAGTTATTCATAGAATTAACCATGTTGCTTAAAGCCATTAACCATATTTATATTTTGTCTGATAAGAATAACCAAACTTCCTGTTCAAATCCATTAACCAAGTTATGCAAGACATTAACCATATGTTTTTAAGTCATTAACCAGATTTATATCTTGTCTGATTATAGTGCCCAAGTTTTCAGTTTGAATCCATTAACCAAGTTGTTCACGACATTAACCATGTTTCTTATAGTCATTAACAAATTTGTCATACAAAATATTATGTTCAAATCCATTAACAAAACTATCGTACAAAAAAGTGACAAAAGTGATAAACCATGTACATCATTATCATACATTCATTTACTTAAATGTTTGTTGCAACAATGTCATATAAAAAAGTTACAAAATTGTACAACCACACACTCTTACATATATCAAGTTAGCACAATCTTACATATAATAGTACAACCACACACTCGGTCATAAATTCAAACACGAACCAAAGTTTACTTTTGATAGCTTCAATAGATGATTCTATGTCGATTTACTTTCGTTCTGATTTCTCACTATTTTAGTATGACTCTCCTACACATTTCAATAAACAAAAAAGAAATATTTTAATATAATATGTCCATCATGGATACATAATTTTTGGACGAAAAGAACTTACAATGGTAGATTCTCTGTCATTTCTTTGATTGGTTCGATTCCTTAATCTCTTTCCGACTTTTTCAACTATAAATCTTTTTCTTTTTGATGGAGGACGACTTTTACGCTTAATCCTCAAAGGACTGCGAATTTCATTATCATTGTTTGGACTTGAAGTATCAATATAACTTCTTTTAACATTGTTATTTGTAGTATCCATGGTGGGCTCATTTGAATTAAATTGATATAATATTTCATGGAGTGCCTTAGTCCCATCTTCAGACACTGCAACAACTTCATAGAAATGCTTGCACAATTTGTCAAACATGTCTATTTGTGGCTTCAATTCTTTCACATCATAGTTGCTCTTAATATATGAATGTTTTCTTTTAATATTTTTCTTCCATCGTGTTAATATATACTTCTCTGCCACATTTTTAACCCTCTCTTGAGTACACACAAATAACACATGGCGACAAAAAATACCTCTAAACTCAAACAATGAACATTCACATTTGACATCATTATTTTCTCGATTAAACACAAATTTTAAGACACATTACCTTGGTCTGTCTCCAATTGACACCTCCTCCAACACATAGTATGTAGCAAAGAAACCCTCCACAGTATACAAGGAAGCAACACAATTCATTTTAGATCTAATTTGAACTTCCTTAATTTTGGCATTAGTGTATTCACCTTGGAAGTTTGAACCACAAGAAATTGTAGTATCCATCGAATTAAAATCTGTTTCAAATTCTTTTTGTGCTCGACTTCTGAGAGCATTATCATATTGTTTTACAAATTGACTTAAACTTGTCTTTGAATTGATATAACAATCAAATAAAGAATGTATGCTCTCACTTAGTTGTGTAGTAAACATACCTGCTCAAAAGTATTTCCTTAGCAAGGTTGGTACCCATCTATGACGTTTGTTATACAATCCATTCAACCAATCATTTCAAATTTTTCGATGAAAGAACACCATTTTTCTTCAAATGCCTCTTTTGTGATTGTATCAAAAACCGCTTCTTTCAATGCAAACTTGATATTTCTATATTCACTATATTGACTGAGCTTTTTAGGAATTTTTTTCATTATATGCCATAAACACCACCTGTGACGAGTTGTAGAAAGACTAGCTCAATGGCATTTTTAGCCTTGCATTGGTCAGTCACAATATCCAAAGGGACCTTTCCTAGCATACAACAAAGCCATGATTTGAAAAGTCATATAAATGAATCTGTATCTTCTCCTAACAACAGTCCACATCCATGTAATGTTGATTAACCATGGTGATTCACACCAACAAACACAACAAAAGGCATGTCATACTTATTAGTCAAATATGTTATGTCAAAAGTCAAAACATCTCCAAAGTATTCATAACCAGCTATACTTCTTGCATCAGCCAAACACACATTCCTTGGCATGAATAGCTTATCAAGACCTTTCCATCACATTCTTTTCCTATTGCACGTTGTTCCTTGTTAACATAATTCCTCACATCTCTTTCACAAAATGGTACGTTTTCATGCCCTCCTGCATCTTTAACAAGAGATTGAAATGTCTTGTTGATCCTCACTCCTACATCATCATTGATTTGTATTGTTCTCTTAACATGCAAATTCATCTTCTTGTTAACTTTGAACAACTTTTCCTTTGTAGAACTCGTCTCGTGAGTATGACCAGGTTCAAATTTTGTAATGTACCACAATCCATCTTTATCCAACTTAATAACAATCTTGGCAGGACAATTATTTACCTTAGTTTGAAGTGTTTTTAACGTACACGAAATTTTTGACACTTTAGACCCCTTTCTTGAGCAAGATAAAAATAAGTAGCAGAGCTCCCCATCTTGCCATTTTCTTGAAGATCTAATCTTCCATCCAAAACCCTTTCTCGAAGCATACTCTTCATAAAATCATTTGACTTCATCTAAGCAAGAAAAATACATCCCCGTCAACTCCGATACCTTCATCTTCAATAGTACCAAAATCGACGACGTTTCAATTGATAGTGCAAATGTCACACAAAAACTACAAAAAATAACTCAATTTAGTCATTAACCATTGTATGCACTTTAGTAACCAACAATTAGCACACCATTAAACACATAATTTGAAATGTGTTAAACCTACCACATTTAGACATAAATAATTCATTAGCCACCTATTGTACTTCATTAACCAATAATATTTACACTATTAACCAGAAACAAAAAAATCAGAAAGACTCAAAATTAGCACACTATTAATCACATAAAATGAAATGTGTTACACCTACCAACAATTTAGACATTGATGACTTAACAATTCAAATCTGATTAACATTATGGATTAACTGTGATGAAAGTTAATATTTAGACATAAATAATTAACAGGATTGATTAACAATTCACAATCCTAATTTGTAGACAAAATTAAGTCATTAACCACCTATTGTACTTCATTCACCACTAATGTTTATATTATTAACCAGAAGCAGAAAAGCCCAGAAAAACGTGTATGAACCCAAAAAAACAAAAATTTATATATAAGCAAAACAACATACCAAAAATAATTGCAAAATTTCTCAATACAATTGTCTAAAAAAAACAACACTTTCTTAAAGTAAACAAGTTAAAGTAAACAAGTTAAAGTAAACAAGTTAAAGTAAACAAGAAAAGCAAACAACCCCATCAATAAATGAAAGACAAAATTTGAAACTCAACATTGTGGAGAAAGAAGAAAATGAGAAGTTACCTTACAAGAGAGGAGATAAGGTTGCTCATGTTACTTCATTAAAATTTTTGATTTTTTTCCCTATTTTTCTTCATCTTCCTTGGAAATCATGATGTTTCTCTCTAATCTAATGTTTATCCAAAATCAAAATCAGTAAATAAAAGGAAGAAAGAGAAGATGAATGTGTGAGGTTTGTTTTTGTAGAGGAAGACAAAAAACAAGAAAGTGAAAAAAGTGAGATAAAAAAGGGAGAAAGTAAAAAAATAGAAAAGTAAAAGAAAAGAGAGATTATGTACGGACTATATATGTATAGTATATGATAGTATTTATATTTGTATTTAAAAATATGTTTAAATAACATTTCTCTTATTATATATAGGTGTAGATGAAGACTCTAATCGTGAACACGTTAAAACCCAAGAACAAAAACTACAATAAGCGGCTAGTTAATACTACCTTTTGTCCTATTATGTATGAGTCATTTATTCAATGCACTAGAAATAATAAAAATAGTTTTTACACTAAAGTTGTTAATAATAAATTGTTTTACAAGGGTGTCTTTAATAGAGATACATAAGTGATATAAATTTAGATATGGCTATAATATATTGGTTATTAAAAGATTGAAAAAGTTTATTGGTTTTACTATTTTATTTATCCAAACTGTATGGCTTATTTATTTGTTTATCTATTTATTTCATTGACAGTTGTAATGTAAATGTATAATAAAAATTAAAAATCATTCCGTCCTTTCAATACGTATACATCTATAAAATATTTTTAAGTCTTATAAGTTCTTATAATATAAACTAACCTATTAAAATTTAAGCGAAGAAACTTTCCTACTAATTTATTTTAATTTGCAAAAATAATAGTTATCCTAATAAGAATTGATGAGGAGGTAGAACACTCACGTGAGTAGGTGAATATAAAATATATAGTTAATTATACAATATTGAAAAAATGAATTGCATTGCATTAAAAAAATCAAACCAATTAGATAGTTCATGAATTGAGCTACATATTTAAAACTATTAAGTTAACCAAACATAATTCAAAAACCAATTTAATAATTTTAACCTCAATTATAATTTTTTCTTTTAGAAAATTTATTTTTCTCCAAAAAATAAAAATAAAATATTGAAATCCTTTTTTCGGAAAAAATATTCTAAATTATTTTTTTCTTTGAAAACTTTTGAGAAAAAAATTGTAAATACTTTTGATTGTTTTTTTGAAAAATAATTGAAACTTTTTTCTTGAAAATTTTTATATCTAAAATTGAAAAAGAAAATTCTTGAAAAACTAAAAAAAACTGAAATTTTTTTCGAAAAACAATCAAAACTTTTTATCTCCAAAAAAAATTTATTGAGAAAATTTTTATATTTGTTTTTCTCGAAAAAAATCAAAAGTTTTTTTCTCAAAAAAGTCGATATTTTCTTTTCGTAAGAATTTCAAAATTCTTTTCTCAAATAACTAGTTCAAAATCTATTTTAACTAAAAATTTATTTAAAATATTAAACTAAACCAATTTTAATCCGGTTCAGAATTGCGCTAAACTTAGAGTCTTTAAAAACTGAACCTAACCATTAATGTAGTCCAATTCGATTCAATTTTTATATCATAAACACCCTTACACATGAGTTAGTTCTTTCTCTTAGTATTAGTTAGTTGAGGTGGCAATTGCTGGTTGGTCGTCAGTTAGATGTGTTAGATATAATTAAAGTAATTTGTAGTTAGTTAGGAAGGTTAGAAAACAATTAGAAGTTAGTTAAGTTTATTTTAACAGTTAGTACTCAAAACTGCTATAAAGTCTGTAATATGGAGAACATTCTCTAGACTGTTAATCATTCTCCATTTTTTGAACATTCTGTTTTCTTCTCTTTTTTTCTCAATTTCAATTCCTCTCCATTTCTATAACCTGTTCCAACAATTGGCATTAGAGCTTGGTTTCTAAACCTTGGGAAAGACGAGTGCAAGTGTGAGGGGGAATCAAAAATTGAGAAACACAAGTGTGAGTGAAAGAAAGAAGACATGAATGGTGGAGGATTTCCATCGAATTTTCCAATCCTTGATGAGAAGAATTGGGATACGTGGTCTGCATCGATGACATTGTTGTTGGGAGCTCAAGAAGTGTTTGAGATTATTGAAGATGGCTATGAACAACTTGGTGTGAATCCAACAGAAAGACAACAAAAAACTTTCAAAGATTGCAAGAAAAGAGATAGGAAGGCATTGTTTTACATTTAGCAAAGTGTGGATTCAGATAATTTTGAGAGGATCTCGAAGGCATCTACATCAAAGGAGGCATCAGATATCTTGGTCAAGTACTATACAGGTGGGGAAAAGGTCAAGAAAGTGAAGCTCCAAATGTTTAGAAGGCAATATAAAGTATTGTAGATGGACGAAGATGAAGCTGTGGCAGATTACTTCAATCGTGTAAAGGTTGTTGTTAATCAGATGAGAACAAATGGTGAATCAGTAACTGAAGTGGTGGTTATTGAAAAGATCATTAGAACATTAACACAAAGGTACGATCACATAGTGGTGGCAATTGAAAAATCAAATGATCTTGATAAGATGAAGGTGGAAGATTTGCAAAGCTCTCTTGAAGCTCATGAACTGAGAGTTAGAGAAAGGTGTGCAACAACCTCAGCATCTCAAGTGCAGGTGTAAGACCCTAAATTTTCTAAATTCTAATTTATGCGATTTTAGGGTATTTTGTGTCAAATTCTAATTTATTTTATTTTGTGAATTAAGTACCAAAAACATATTTTGTTAGAGTTTGTAATATGTTTAATATATGTGTGTGTCTATATATATATATATTGAGACCCGATTAAAAAAAATTGTCGGAGAATAATTTAATTACGTTTTGAAAAATTTAATACCAGACAATTTTTTTAAAAAATGTCACTTGTTGCTAATAAATTTATCTGTCAATTGAGTTGCAACGAGAGTAGATATTTTGTTTAAATTAGATTGAGATGTGAGTAAAGTGTGTGTGTGTGTGTGTGTCCGTGCGTGCGCGCACACGTGTTTGTGTGTTTGAGACACCAAGAAAGAAAAACGGAGAAACATTTTCCCTGCTGCCTCGCAAGTACCTTCTTCTTCCTTTCTCTGTTTCAAAGAAAATTGTGTTGGTGGTTTTCAAAAACAACCAAACACAAACGCTCATTTATCTACTAGATCTAAGCTTCCATTCAAGAAGTGTCAGGAGGAAAAGTTGTTCCTCACTACATTAAGATGCTTGTGAACTAACTTTTGAGGTGTCGACGCGAGCGAGAGTTTTCGCCGTATTTGATCGCGGTAGCAAAAATGGTTGAGGAAGCGATAACATAGGTAAGAGCTCCTTCCAAATTTTTAGTTTGCATATAGGGACTCTATATGTGTGATTGATGGATGATTAATATGCGATTGCGTGATAATTAATTTCGACGTGAATATATATATATATATATATATATATATATATATATATATATAAATATATATATATATATATATATATATATTGAGTGAAAATACGTTTTGCTACCTACTATGAATTTATGATAAAACTTGATGTGATTAAGGTGTGATTATGTATGAATTTGTGGAGATTAAATTGAGGTGATTTATGTGTGATTGAGGAATGGATTTGTGGAAATTGAATTTGATGTGATTATGTATTCATAACTGATAATATGTGCGTTATGAATTTTATCGAGGAAAAAAAAAGTTTTGAGTATGCTCCGTGATAAGTTTGAAAAATCGTTAGTGTTAAATGAGTATTAAAAATGGAGAATCTTTTAATAGCTGCATTTACTTAATGATTTTGGTGAAAAGAGTCAGAGTATGCTCATGTATTTCATAGCTTATGGTGACCGTGATGGGCCAAAGTGTCAGTGGCGACCGTGATGGGCCACGGGGTGGTTCCATGTGATAGTTGGTTCATCTTATCCTTACGAGGATTTAACTGATGTGTAAGGCATGTGATAGGCTACACTCGAGTAAATCGTGCTAGCCTGTGAGAGATTGCACCTCGATAATTAGTACTAAGGCCTGTGATATGCGGTACAATTATGATTTATGCCCCTCAAGGAGGGTTTTTGTTGGATATTTCAGAATCATGCGCATTGGCATATACGCATTGCATTAGAGTGTTTGGCACGCGAGTCATGTTTGTTATACTATGATGGTTGTATATACATACTCGGTTTATTGTTGGTTATTATACCTGTCGCGTCCAGTTTGTTCGCGAAAAAGGAGTCGCCACAAATTTTTTTTTTATTAAAGGAAAAATTGGATAAAACCTAAAATAATGATTTTTTGAACCAAAAAAATTCGGATTCGGGAGTCGATTACGAGTAGGGAAAGTATTATCACCCTACGACGTCCGTTAAAACGGTTAGCCTT
>NC_021160.2:27533955-27544457 GCF_000331145.2 Cicer arietinum | reverse complement strand
ATAATAATAATAATAATAATAATAATAATAATAATAATAATAATAATAATAATAATATTTGTTTGTTTTAAAGTAAAGAAAAAAAATAATTTAAAAAAAAACGTAACGTGGCGATATGTGAACGAGACAGATGGACATGACTGTGAAATAACCTGTTAAATGATTTGCTCGTACGTTGTCGGATCTGTTGCGACACAAAGGCTACTAACGATTGAAAGTGAATAATATGGTGCAGCGAGCGAGGATGAATTTCATCCGATGGCGACAACCGTTAATTCTAATCTTAAGGGTAAAAACATTTATCTGTTATAATTTTTTTTATTTGATAAAGACGTATTATGAATTTTCTATTATATTACAATATGATGAAATTTGTTTTCTTGATCTATAGACATCAATTAGTTACATATTTTTTTATTATTTTATATTGCAAAGAAAACAATTTTAGGATTAAACAATTTAAAAAATAAAATGAAAGCTTAACATATGAATTTATTTTTTTAAAAAAAAAATAGAAAGAGAAAAAATATATATATTTAAAAAAATACAAAAAAAAAAAAAATACTAATAAGCACAATAGAGAAAAAAATAAGAAAATGATACCTTACTAGACTGATTATTTCAAGATCAGATGATCTTCTTCTCTTTTTTTAATTAATCTCTCTATTTTTTTTTTGTGCTCTCAATTTGTGTTTCCCATTTGTCCCCCCAATGGTGT
Organism: Cicer arietinum; assembly: GCF_000331145.2. Lineage (NCBI taxonomy): Eukaryota > Viridiplantae > Streptophyta > Magnoliopsida > Fabales > Fabaceae > Cicer > Cicer arietinum. The sequence goes on along the minus strand of NC_021160.2, from coordinate 27,543,739 downwards.
TCCCAATTCTCCACATTCCTTCACCCTCTTGTCCTCTTGTGGTAGACTATTTATAGACTTTTTGAGTGTAGACTACAAAAGACAAGAGAATAATTGCCAATGAATTACCATTAATCTGTTTCTTTCGGTTTCTTTTCATTTAATTGGCCACAATTATACCGATTCTTATTTTCATTGATTCATTTCTTCGATTTCTTTTCTATTCAATTGACCACCATAATACTGATTTTCATTACCATTGATTCATTTATTTTCTGTTTCTTTTCCTTCAAATGATGACCTTTATAATGATTTTTATTAGCATCAATTCAATTAAATATGTTTGTTGTTATTTATTTTTTATTTTATTTTAGAAAATAGTAAAAGTTTCTAGAAATGAATCAGAGTCAAATAGAAACCAAACACAATCCATGATTTTCTAAAAATCTAACAATTTATTTTTATTATTATGTTCATCATTATTAGTTTTTTTATTATTATTTATTTTTTTATATATATTTATCAAAAATCATAAAGTAGCGGACAAAATTAGGTGTCAACAGTACCGTAATTACTTTGAGGGTCGTTTTCTCAACTTCAACATGCGGGTCGTTTTCTCGGCTTCAGGTGCGAGTCTTTGTCCCGGCTTCAACACGTGGATCGTTTTCTCGGCTTCAGGTGCGAGTCGTTTTCCTGGCTTCAACATGTGGGTCATTTTCCGGGCTTCGGGTGCGAGTCGTTTTCCCGGCTTCAACATGCGGGTCGTTTTCTCGGCTTCTGAGTGCGAGTCGTTTTCCTGGCTTCAACATGCGGGTCGTTTTCTCGGCTTCGGGTGCGAGTCGTTTTCCCGGCTTCAACACGCGGGTCGTTTTTTCGGCTTTAAATTTACAAAATGTCATGAATGAATGAATATGTCGGTTTTTATTAATATTTTTATTGGACACGACCATTCAAATCATGAATGAGAAAAAGCACTTATACTTTTTTTTTGAACGTCATATCATTGATCTCTTTTTTTTGTCTTCTTCTATTTTTCCTTTTCTTGCGTTCTTTTTTTTTTTGAAGAAGAATTAATATTGTGATCTTAAGTTGAATCTCATGTCGTTGTATGTCTTATACTGTAAACAACCTATATTTTATCCGGTTTCATGATACCGAGTTATGATATATGTTTTACTTTCCAATACATGATAATCATAACATGCATTCAGGAAAAAGAGTTAAATTATAAAGGTAATAACAGTATATATGAATATATTGAAATAAAAAAGAATATACATAAGATAAAACAAAAGAAATGGGTGGAAGACCCGACTTGGTTGCTAGTAATTCAATGGTAAAGAAAAAAGAATATACATAAGATAAAACAAAAGAAATGGGTGGGAGACCCAACTTGGTTACTAGTAATTCCAAGGTAGACTATACTAACTTCTCATGCGATAATGCGATCCATATTGTTCATTTTGTCTTTTCGAGTATATATTCTTTGTTCTTGTTTTTCTTCTTCTCTCAGGTCGCCCTTTTGGGTTTTTAACCTAACAGATATTTTTTGTGCACCCTAATTTTTGTCTAGGTTGCCCTTTCAGGTTTTCAACCTAGCGTTTTTTTTTTACCCTAGTTTTTGCTTAGGTCGCCCTTTCAGGTTTTCAACCTAGCGGGTATATTTTTTGTACCCTAATTTTTGTCTAGATTGCCTTTTCAGGTTTTCAGCCTAACTGGTATTCATTATTTAAGCATAATACTTTTTTACGGCGTCTGAGTTGACATGAAGAGCTAAATCTTTTCCATCCATATTCGTAAGGATCAAAGCTCCACCTAAGAAAGCTTTCTTCACGACGTATGGTCCCTCATAGTTAGGAGTCCATTTCCCACGATAATCTTTTTAAATGGGTACGATTTTTTTCAGCACCAGATCACCTTCCTGGAATTCTCGAGGACGTATTTTTTTCTCATACGCTTTCTTCAGTCTTTTCTGATATAATTGCCCATGGCATAAGGCCGCCAACCTTTTTTCTTCAATCAAATTCAATTGATCGAAACGTGTTTGTACTCATTCCGACTCCTCTAATTGAGCTTTCATTAATACTCTTAGCGAGGGGATTTCTACTTCAATAGGTAGCACAACCTCCATCCCATATACTAAGGAAAAAGGGGTTGCCCCAGTTGAAGTGCGTACCGAAGTACGATACCCATGTAGTGCAAATGGCAACATCTCATGCCAATCTTTGTATGTTATAACCATTTTCTGAATAATTTTTTTGATGTTTTTATTTGCCGCTTCAACTGCACCATTCATTTTTGGTCTGTACGGGGACGAATTGTGGTGTTGAATTTTAAAGGTGGCACACAATTCATCCATCATTTTGTTATTTAGATTTGTGGCATTGTCAGTAATGATCTTGCTTGGTAGACCATAACGACATATTAATTCCCTTTTTATAAATTTGACTACCACATTTTTGGTTACATTGGCGTATGACGCTGCCTCTACCCATTTGGTAAAGTAATCAATTGCCACCAAGATGAAGCGATGTCCATTTGATGCTTTCGGTTCGATCATTCCGATGACGTCTATGCCCCACATTGAGAACAGTCAGGGCACTGAAAGGGTGTTCAGGGGCACTGGTGGGGCGTGGATATTATCAGCATATATTTGACACTTATAATATTTCTTTACATAATTAAAACAATCTTTTTCTAGGGTAAGCAACAATCTTTTTCTAGGGTGAGCCAATAATATCCGGCCCGAAGAATCTTTCTAGACATGGCGTGTCCATTCATATGGATCCCATAAGAGCCATCGTGGATATCTTGTAGAATTTCCTTCGCCTCATTAACATCAACACATCTGAGGAGTACCATATCGTGATTCCTCTTATACAAAATATTTTCGTTCACAAAAAAGCTCGCGGATAACCGTCTCAAAGTTCTTTTCTCATTCTCCGATATTCTGGGAGGATATTCTCTATTTATAAGATAATGTTTGATGTCGTGATACCACGGTTTTCCGTCAGTTTCTTCTTCCATGACATGGCAGTAGGCTGGATAATCTCGACTCTCCATTTTAATTGATGGGATTTCATAATTTCGATTTATATGGAACATAGATGATAAAGAAGCCAAAGCATCAGCCAATTGATTGTCTTCTCGAGGGACATGGTGAAACGTGATTTTGTCAAATTCTAAAGACAATTCTTTTATGTAGGTAAAATAAGGTATTAACTTCTTATCTCGAGTTTCCCATTCTTGGTTAAGCTGATTAATGACTAGGGTTGAATCTCCATATACTTCTAGAACTTTTACTTTTGATTCCAAAGCCACCAAAACTCCCATGGCACAAGCTTCATATTTTGCCATATTATTGGTACAATCAAAACACAATCGCACTGTGATAGGTATGAACTTTTTTTTTGGAGATATTAAAACAACCCCAATCCCATGCCCCATTATGTTTGAGGCCCCGTCGAACAACAAGGTCCATTTTCCATCATCATATTCTTCAGACAAAACCATGATACTTTCGTCTGGGAATTCACATTGCATTGATTTATAATCATCAACAAGTTGATTAGCTAGATAATCTGCTAAGGCACTCCCTTTGATGGCTTTCTGAGTAACATAGGTAATATCATATTCTGATAGCATCACCGGCCATCGAGCAATTCGCCCTATGAGAGCGGGCTTTTCAAAAATGTACTTGATTGGATCCATTTTGGATATCAAATAAGTTGTATGGCAAAGCATGTATTGCCTCAAGCGATGAGCCGCCCAGGTTAAGGCACAACAAGTACGTTCTAACATTGTATATCTTGTTTCAACATCTGTAAATTTTTTCCTTAGATAATAAATGGCATGTTCCTTTTTTCCTGTTTCATCATGTTGCCCAGTACACATCCCATGGCCCCGTCGAGGACTGTAAGATACATAATCAAGGGTCGCCCAGAACTGGTGGGGCTAGAATTGGAGGATTTTGCAAATACTGTCGGATTTTTTCAAATGCATTTTGACATTCTTCGTTCCATACAGCTGTTTGATTTTTCCGTGAAAGTTTAAATATCGGTTCACAAGTAGCAATTAGTTGTGATATACATCTTGAAATATAATTTAGTCTCCCAAGAAAACCGCGGACTTCTTTTTCTGTACTCGGGGGAGGCATTTCTGCAATGGCTCGAATCTTATCGGGATCAACCTCTATTCCTCTCTGACTAACCACAAATCCCAATACTTTGCCCGATCTCACCCCAAAAGTGCATTTGGAGGGGTTGAGCTTTAGCTTAAACTTTCTAAGTCCTTTGAAGAGTTTCTTTAGATCAATAATATGTTCTTCTTCTGTTTGTGACTTTGCAATCATGTCGTCTACATAAACTTCGACCTCTTTATGTATCATGTCATGGAATAGGGTTACCATAGCTCTTTGGTAGGTTGCCCCAACGTTCTTCAGACCAAAAGGCATTACTTTGTAACAAAATGTTCCCCAAGGAGTGATGAAAGTCGTTTTTTCCATATCTTCAGGTGCCATCTTAATTTGATTATACCCAGAGAAAACATCCATAAAGGAAAAGAGTGAATGACGAGCCGTATTATCAACCAAAATATCGATGTGAGGTAACGGGAAATCATCTTTAGGACTAGCTTTATTAAGGTCCCTATAATCGACACACATTCGTACTTTTCCATCCTTTTTTGGCACTGGTACAATATTGGCTATCCATTGGGGATAATTTGCCACACTGTGTCAAATTGTTTTTGTATTTCTTCCTTGATTTTTAATGACATATCGGGCTTCATTCGCCTTAATTTTTGTTTCACCGGAGAAGAATCGGGTTTTAAGGGCAATTTATGCTACACTATACTAGTACGCAATCCAGACATATCCTGATATGACCATACAAAAACATCTTTGTATTCATGTAGGAGTTGGATTAGTTTATGATATACTTCTTTCTTTAAGATGGTGCCAACCTTAATTTCTTTCCTTCCTTCTTCCGTCCCTAGATTAACAATTTCTATCGGTTCCTCAAAGGGCATGGTACCCTGGGCTTCCCGTTCTACCGCTCTTAACAAATCTAGAGGGGGTTCATAATCTTCTTCATTATCTTTTTCTGTCTGACTAACAAGATGGTTAAGATTATGCAACGAGATCTTAGTACAGTCGTCTGTGAATGAACCATTCCCAAATCTGCAGGATTCAAGGCTAGGATAAGGAGAAAGAAGGAGAAGAAAAAAAAATAAATAAAAAAATGGAGAATGAATATAAACATATGAAAGTGGTAAGAAAGAACATTAAGAAAACAAAATGAGAATGCATTTATTGAAATTCAAAGTATTGGGAAAACAACATTGTATCCATCCTAAATATAATGAAACATCTTAAGGTCTTAGTAACAGTAATAATGCTTTTAGAATTACATGGAAATTGCATTAAATATTATAGGTGACTTGACTATTTTCCAATTCCTGATTTCTGCTCCTACACCACACGGACGAATCCAATTAGCTTCCCCATCAAACATGTCATCTTCAACTGCCGCAATATGGATTTCACTTGTTGGTCTTGCACTTTGGAAACTCTGCCGGATGTCACAGATGGGAATCCTTTCGATTCTTGGTTCTCGATTTTCAATTCGAGCTAATCTTTTTTCTTTTTTCTCTTTGACCAATCTCCGTTTGTCATCCCTGGTGGGTTTGTAACCTAAACCCCACTTATCTCTATTTTTAGGAAGTTCAACCGGTTCTTTGAGCCCTTCTTCATCCTTCCCCAACCCGTGCCATGGATGGTGTCCTCTGCTCAACATGAACTTAGCCACCATAATAGCAGTGTTGGACATATGTGGTTCTATAGGTGTCGTTTCGACATAAGCGGTGTCCACGATTTCTAGTGTTTGGAAGGCAGTTTCTAGAGCGTCTTTTGTTGTCTCAACATAAGGTGTGGTGGACAAATTACTCACCAACAAATCTCCTTCTCCTGATACGATTACCAATTGGTCATTTCATATACTTCAGCTTTTGGTGTAAGGTTGACGGCACTACGCCGACAGAATAGATCCATGGCCTCCCCAATAAGCAACTATAAGCGGGTACAATATCCATCACGTGAAACGTGATTTCAAATGTGACCGGGCCTATTTGAACTGGGAGATCGATTTCCCCCATTACTTCTCTGCCACTCCCGTCGAAAGCTCTAACAACCATGGGACTAGGTCTCATATATGTACCATCACAAGGTAGTTTTGCTAATGTTGATTTTGATATGACCTTCAGCAAGGAGCCATTGTCAATGAGGACTCTTGACATTATATGGTCGAGGCACATTACTGATATGTGTAGTGCTTTATTATGCCCTCTCCCTTCGGTCGGCAACTCATCATCTGTGAAAGTTAGGTGATTGTTGGCTGTGATGTTATTTATGATGCCTCCAAATTTGTCCACGGTGATGTCGTGAGTGACATGAGCCTCATTTAGTATTTTCATCAATAGCTTCCGGTGGGACTCATAATTCATCAATAGGGATAATAATGAAATCCTTGTAGGAGTATGGTTGAGTTGGTCGACTATTTTGTATTCACTCTGTTTGATGATTTTGAGAAATTCTTGGGCTTCTTCATTAGAAATCTCTTTCTCATTTTCTACTTTCTCCTTTTCGACTTTCTTTTCCTCTTTATATGTGCATGCCTTCTCAAACACCGCTATCATTTCTCTTTGTGATTTTCCTGGGGAATATATCCGACCATTTCTAGTCATTCCTCCTATTCCTGAAACGTCCGTGACAATGGTGGTTTTAGAGCTAGAAACATCTTTGTTCTTCTGTTTAGCTAGATGTATCTCTACATTATAGTTCCAAGGTACGGCTTTGTTGTCTTTATATGAAAAAGGGCTTGGTATCTGAACTATTAAGGTCCTCAAATCACCGGGTGCATTCATACTTTCCACTTTAGTGAAAGGAATGACCAATGGCTTTGGGATGGTTATGCCAAGTTTTTCTTCTAATTGAGTTGCAATCATACCGTCATCCTTTTCCCAACGACCTATTTGAATGATGCCTATGTTTATCAATTTTTGAAGTTCTTTTTTGAACTCATTGCATTCTTCCATGGAATGATCTTCATTGAGGTGGAAATTGCATCTTGCTTTCCCATCAACATTTCCTCGGATTAACCCAAATTTACATAACTCAAAGAAAATCAGTTCCATTTTCTCGACCTCCTTTATTAATTGGTGATTTTCTTTGATTGCATTCACTATTGGCCCACCATGGACTGGTAGAGGATTATTTTTCACGCTAGGCTTGTTTTCTTTAAAATTCAACCATCTAGCCTTAAACAAATCGTGCACCTTCAACTTTAAAGCTAGGCAATTTTCAGTAGAGTGTCCTACAGCCCCAGAGTGGTAATCACACACCGCGTTCGAGTCATATCCTTTCGGGTAGGGTGGTTCTATAGTTTCCCCTGTACATAGTGCAACCATAGAATTGATAACCAGATGCGGTAATAACTCTGCATAGGTTAGAGGGATTGGGTCGAAATGTACGAACTCCCTCCCACGATAGTTTTTCCCTTGACTTTCATATGAATCTTGATTCCCTTGTAAGTGTTGACTTAGAGTACCTGAGATTTGTGAAGTTGCAGCGGTGTAAGGGCGACGCACAAAAGAATGATTAGTTGGGTTTGACGCCACAAAATGGCTTTCTTCCTCCTTTTTCTTATTCACACCTGCAGGCAATTTTTGTGTTATTTAATCCGGTATAGCCGGAAGAAATCTTTCTACTTTTCAATCCCATTTCTACTCTTTCACCTATGATGACAAGATCTGAAAAATTTGATGAAACACTTCCTATCATTTTGTCATAAAACGGAGGTTGAAGAGTGTTTATGAACATAGTCACCATTTATTTTTCAGACAGGGGGGTTCAACCTCGGAAGCTAGTTCTCTCCATCGTTGGGCATATTCCTTGAATGTTTCATTGTCTCGTTTTTGTCATATTTTGTAGCTGTATTCTATCAGGAGCCATGTCGAGATTATATTTGTATTGTTTCAAAAAGGCATCCACCAAATCTTTCCAAGAGCTGATATGAGCTCGCTCAAGGTGCATATACCAACTCAGGGAAGCTCCTGTCAAACTGTCTTGAAAGAAGTGGATTAGCAGTTTTTCGTCATGGGCGCAAAAACCCATTTTTCGACAATACATAATAAGATGGTTCTTGGGACATGTAGTTCCCTTGTATTTGTCGAATTCAGGCAATTTGAATTTTGGAGGTATGATAACATCAAAAACGAGGCATAGGTCTGAAGCATCAAATCCATAATTGTTTCCCCCTTCGACAACTCTCAAGCGTTCTTCCAAGGCTTGCCATTTTTCTTGGGATTGATTGCCCTCGAGCAGTCGAGGTTCATGGTGTATGTTTAACATCACCGGCGTAGCTTCGGTAGATTTTCCTTGCGATGAAGAGCCAGGAAAGCCCGAAGTAAGGGGTGAAGGTTGCATTTGAGGGAACTCGCCAGTACCATGTTGTGGATTTGTAGCCACAGCCAGTGTACTGTTGTTGGGGAGATGAGTGTTTATGGGTGGGGTATAACCTGGAGGAAGACCATAAGGTGGAAATTGTTGTGCCTTCCCTTCTTGATAATTGGTGTGAAGGTGTGGAGTGACGCCCGTTGGGTGAACAAGAGTGTTTTGGGGCACCCCCTCATCTACCAAAGGATTCCCATCATTTCTATTTCCGAGTGCTTGTAACATCTCCAAGATCTTGGTCATTTGCCCCTTGAGCTGGTTCACATCTTCTCTTATTTCTGTTTGCTCTAGCTCATCCATGATTTTTGACTGGGATCGTGTCCGATAACGGTGTCGTAACACCAAATTTTTTGTTTGTTGTGTTATTTTTTCTGTGAAAGAATATGGCATGAGTATGCAATGTGATGTATGAAAATGTAATTGTGCATGAATGTTAAAGACATATTTATTGCTTGTTTGTGAATATCTTAACCAATAAAGAGAGGGCCATGGGATCAAAAGTGGGGCCAAATTTAATTTATTGAGAAAAAGTAAGATACAAGTTTTGCCACAAAACGAAAGTAGAAATCTAAACATGAAATTTGAAAATTTAATGAGCCATCAATTTTTTCATTTGCTCGATTAAACTTTTACAATGTTCAATAAAAATGGAGATCTCTTGAGGGGTAGAGAGAGGATTAGCCATCCCGTCAGCAGCTCTTAATAATGGTGGAATTTCTCCGATAGCAGAGTTGGTCAAATAAACTAGTTTGGAGAAACGATCCATCCAAAACATTCCTTCTTGAACAAGTCTCTCGATAGTGTCTTTTTGTGTATACATCTCGTCTTCTTTTCTTGCAAGTTCAACTCGGTATGCTTCAATGATCTCTTCTTGGCATTTCCTTTCTACCATGATCTTGTTTTCGCATTCTGCTCTTACCAATCTCCAAGGTTGCTATAGATTTGCTTCTTGCCGACGGATGATTTCATGCTTTTCCCCAAATTTCTTTAGCAACTCTTTAAGCCTAAGACCTTCAATCACTGCATCATCCCTTTCTTGACGTCTGAGTCTTAACTCTTCATTCGCACCCCACAAATAGATTTGAGTTCTCTCCTTGCTTTCTTCTTCCTCTCTTGCCCTTTTTTGTACATTCTCAAGGATAAGGGATTGTTGGGTATTCTTATACTCCATATCTCTATAAGCCTGGTAAGCCATCTCCAATTCTGTTTGTAATTTTTCAATTTCTTGTCCTTTGAGAGCTAAGTCGGCCTCTAAATCTTCAGTACTAAAAAAAGATTTTGTTGTTACTACTTCAG
>NC_021160.2:27531514-27533548 GCF_000331145.2 Cicer arietinum | reverse complement strand
ATCATAACCATCTCGCCCATGAATAACAAAAGATTTTGTTACATCCATTATTGGGGGTTTTTTCATAGGATAACCCAATTGTCTCAATGCAACATAGGGACTATAATTTATACACCCTTTGGTTCCCATGAGGGGAACATCTACAAAAACACCGCATCTACAAATTACTTCATTTATATCTTGACTCCGGGAGTACCATTGGATCGTTCTTTCGTTGAGATTTGGTATAACATTGGCCCATTCCTTTTTGCTCTTAGTTCTTAATTGATGCATGTCTTGAAAAATATGTTTGACAAACCAAAAATAGAGTATTGGCGAGCAACAATAGATTAGGCCCCCCACTTTCTCATGACGAAAGTCGAGCGTGCAGTAAATGTCAGCCAAAACTGCTGGTACTGGATTCTCTCCTATATGCTTGTAAGCCAAAAAAAACGTCTATCGCCATGAAATCCACAAAATCCTTAATAGTTGGAAATAAAACAATTCCATATATAATTAAGGCTAGCACATCCATGAAGGTGTCCCATTTTCCATCTCTTGCTAAGTTTACTGCTTTCTCCTCAAGATATTTTATTGGAAATCCAATCAAATTATCTTTGTTGGTTCTATTGTCTTCTATTTCCTTTATAGGGATATCAAACGTTTCAGCAATCGTTTTCTGTGAGGGGTAGTGTTCCATGTATTGGTAAGGTTTACTCCCCTTCATCGGATATCCCATTATTCATTCGAACTCCTCCAACGTTGGGGCCAACCGAAAGTCCTTAAAAGTGAAACACCTGAAAGGAGGATCATAGAATTGGGCCAACGCTGTAAGGGCATCCACTTGTACATTAACTTCAAGTAAATCAAGAATTTTGCCGAATTTCCCCATAAAGATTACACGTTGTACTTTCTTCAACTTCCGAGCAAGATTCTTAATGTTGTTCACATCAGGTTTAAGAACTCTCAATGGCAAGGTCTTTCTTAATGGAGTAATATTTGAGCCACCATTTGATCCCATATTTCCTGTGGTCAAAGTTATTCACAACAAGCCTTAATTTTTATGGTTTTGAAAATGATGAGATAATGATTTTTCAAAAGTAACCATGATAAAGACTATGATGCAAACAAACAAAAAAATGATGATGAGGAAGAGAAAAAAAAAACTTGGGTATACTAGCGGGTAGTGAACATGACATAGAGTAAGATTTTCGTATGTACGTGCGATTTATACCATTTTTCCATGTGAACCTTTACTAAGGGTAGCTCTATAATTCTAAATTGGTTCCTAGAGCACACAACTCAGTTCTAAAATATTAAACCAATTAATAGGTAAACTATTAAAATGGAAATATTATAGAAAAGGTCAACTCTAGGTGAGACTTTCATGACAACCAAACAAGATGTACATCCAGAAGATTATCATTACACAGTCTCGAACTTATCTTAGGTTGCAAACTCAATTCTAAAATATTAAACCAATTAATAGGTAAACTATTAAAATGGAAATATTATAGAAAAGGTCAACTCTAGGTGAGACTTTCATGACAACCAAACAAGATGTACATCTAGAAGATTATCATTACATAGTCTCGAACTTAACTTAGGTTGCACTCAGCCCGGGTATAGAGCCCACTCATAAGTGTGTGAATCGTTTTAGGGTGTATAGAAAAATAAATAAAATAAAAAAATCATCACAATAAAAATAAATTGACAAAATACATATAATTATATTAACAATATGATAAAATAAAAAAAAATAAAAAAATAAAAATAAATAAAACAATAGGGGTAATATAAATATAAATAATAAATAATAAAATCACTATATATAATTAATTAGATTGGGCTTGACTTTCAAATTGTCCCCAGCGGAGTCGCCAGCTGTCGCGTCCAGTTTGTCCGCGAAAAAGGAGTCGCCACCAATTTTATTTTTATTAAAGGAAAAATTGGATAAAACCTAAAATAATGATTTTTTGAACCAAAAAAAGATTCGGGAGTCGATTACGAGTAGGGAAGTATTATCACCCTACAACGTCCGTTAAAACGGTTACC